>NC_143258.1:16307887-16437887 GCF_984573655.1 Nuphar pumila | reverse complement strand
AAACCCTTCCGGCAATCTGGACTAAAATATAATGAATCTAACATTGGTTAAAACAGGTACTTCCGATTGAAAATATACAAACAAATAACATCCTTCATCAAAATTTTCTAAAATTTTATCAGTGAACAGTAGACACAAAAATAATGAACTTCCTTTTTTACAGATCATGAATCAGATCTACGGTTTGAGATCTATGATCATTACAAGTCCGATTAGGGTTTTGGTAAACCCTAACGAGTTTTAAATTTTAAATCTGATTCTCTGGCAGAGGAAAAATACCAAACAGAAGCAAAAAATTATCAAAATTTCACAGTAAATAGTTCATATTAACATGAAGCCACTGCATTTTACGGATCTTGATATGGATATCGGATGAGATAAATAACACATCTGCAAGTTAGACTTGAAATTAAACAATGATTTTAATCAACAGAAATCCGGATTTGACTTTGTATTTTATTAACAGGGTTCCCGAATTCCAAAACATCCAAATTTTTGTAGTAGTTCATTGACATATCCGTGTATCACATATAAAAAAATCAGTAATTTTTAACCATTATTTCAATATAAACTAACATGCTTTCTACTGATCTGAAATTAAAATCTACAAAAAATTAAGAAACACTAAAAAAAATATGATTTAATCATGAAAAATCATAAAATTTATCTAAATTGCAAAACAAAATTGATTTTAATGATGGAATACATGTAATAAACACTAATATGCTAAAAAAATAAATAAAACACAGGGAATCCATGGCTGAAATTGCTTTTACCCTTGAAACCATGGATTTAATCCATTTAATCAAATAAATCTCATGTTTTCTTGGTTAAGAATATAAAAAACAATGCAATAAATTATTCTAATGGATTAGAATCATGGAAAACAGCATAGAATAGGGTTAGATCATCTTTTTGAATTGAACTTGAGGTTCTTGAGGTTGAATCTATGGTTTAATCCATGAAAGGGGAGGTGCCAATGGTGAAATCTAATATAAAATCATAAAAACTAATAAAAACATATTAAATAACTCACCTTGAGGCTGAAGCTGCAATGGAGAAAGATGGAGGTGTTGGAGAGGAGAGAAAAGCCATGAAAATTTGAGAGAGAAAAGAGCTTCTTTGACCCCCTTTAGGTCCCCTATTTATAATTTTTTTTTTGGGGATTTGTTTAGGAAGAGTTTTGATTTTTTGGACTCTTTTTAATTGTTTTTGATAAACCACATGGGGAGGACGATTTTTTTGGAGAATTCTAACCTAAATGGACTCTAATTAATCCCTAATTAACACCTAATTAAACCCTAGAAAGTCCAAATGTGGCACCACCTAGTATGGACCCACATTTGGTTTTTAAAACTTGAATTTAAAACCTTTAAAAACCAATGGTTTAAAACTTAAATAAAATAGATTTTTAAAATTGCTTTTGACTCCTCTAAACCACTAGCCTAACTAGGACAATGACTAACCCTAGTCTAACCTTGACTTCTTCAAATGTGGCGCCACCCCGAGTGGGCCCCACTTGAGTTTTCAAAAACGATTTTAAAACTTGAAAATGAGAGGTTTTTCAAAAGAGATTCAAAAGTAGACTTTGATATTGAAAGGTTTGAAAGTGTACAGAGTCTTGACTGAGTTAGAACTCCTATGGATATGGCGCCAATTGAGGGGGGCCCACATCAAAGTTTTGAAAAACTTGAAATAAATACTAAAAATGGCTTTAAAAAAGGGTTAAAATCAACAGTCGAAATTCAAAGTTTTGAAAATAGAGTTCTAAACGAACTGGAACTCTAGGCTAGAGTCCTGAATTTTTAGGACTCAGAGATTTTGGATTTTAAAAGCCAAATGAAGGAGTTTTTTGAAAGATTTTATCAAAAAAATGGTAAAATAAGACAGAAAATGCAGTGAGGGTTAGAGTCCTTACTCAACTAAAACTCCAAAATAGAGTCCTGAATTAACTGGACTCTGTAAAAGGACCTAATTTTTGAAAAACAAATGAAAATAGAAGTGAAAACAAACTTCAGGATAGACTCCTAACTGGATTAGGACTCTAGGACAAAGTCCTGATCGGATTAAAACTCTAGATTTTTTTGGTATTTTCTGAAAAGCAGATGAAAGAACTTGAAAAAATAGTGAAAATAATGACAAATATTGAAATAAAACAGAATTCTGATTCAACTGAGATTCTGGGGACAGAGTCCTAATTGAACTAGGACTCTCAGATTTTTGGATTTTCTGAGAAAACAAATGAGAGAATTTTGAAAATTAGTTAAAAACAAGATGAAATTGAAGTTTTGGTTCAGAGTGCTGATTTGATTAGGACTCTGAGAAAGAGTCCTGATTCGATCAGAACTCTAAAAATTTTGGTTTTCTGATAAGCAAATGATGAAATTTAAGCAAATCTTTTGAAAAACCAGTGAAAATGGAGTGAGAAAACCAATTTTGGATAGAGTCCTGATTCGATCAGGACTCTAGGGTAGAGTCTTGATTTGATCAAGACTCTGGGTTAAAACCTCAGAATTTTGAAATTCTTTGATAAAAGTGTAACAACTTTGATAGATAGAAAGATTTTTGAAAGATTCTCTCAAAATTGAAATCAGGATTAGAGTCCTGATCCAACTAGGACTCTCTGAACAGAGTCCTGTTTTGACTAAAACTCTGAGTTTTTGACTCATTTTGAAAGATTTGGTTAAAAACAGGTAAAAATAGTGACAAAAGACAGAGTCCTAATCCGACTGAAACTCTGAAGAAGAGTCCTAATCTGACTGGGATTCTTAAAGAAGAGTCCTAATCCAACTAGGACTCTGGGATTTTGGCCAAAAACAAAGGATTTTGATAGGTTTTCTCAAAAACAGGTAGAAAAGGTAGTAAAAAGTAGAGTTCTGATCCGACTGGACTCTGGAAAAAGAGTAATGATCCAACTAGGACTCTAAGATTTTGGCAAAAATAGAGGAAATGGATAAGGGATATGACCATAACTGGTTTAAAATCAAAATGGAGTTTTGAAAATGTTCAAAAAGATTCAAAGAGATGAAAATACAGAGTCCTGATCCAACTAGGACTCTAACAATTTTAAGATTTTTGATAAATGAAGGAATCTAGAAGCGACACCACCTAAATGGGTCTTATTTGAGAAATGAAATTAGTTGAAAATTGAGTTTAAAACGAATCCAGGTCATTTTCTGAGAAAAAATCTTTAAAATATAAGATCCTGGGGGTTGGCAAATGACAGAATGTTGATTAAAAACCCAGGTTTTGAAATTGATTTTGAAAGAAAAAGTTTTAAAACCCGAATCTGGATTAAATATTTTGAAAACAGGAGTGCTGGATCTCAAAAATGAGATGTAATGACATACAGTGCTATGCAATGTAATGAAATGGTATGCCGAATGCATGCAATGATATGCAATGACACATGCAATATATAAACACTGGATGAGGGTAAAAATTTGGAGTGTTTACACCACCACGAGCACATCGCCTGCGAAGACGATAATATACCATTTTATGTTATACCTAGGGCGACATGAATATGTGAGCACATCTCATGAACCCGGGCCATTGCCCGTAGACTCCAATCGAGTCCCAAAACCTCAATAGGTCAAAGTGTCGAACCCTACAGTGGTTTCAGTTCTTTTCAAGTGTATGTCATGTCGAGTGTAAAGCACGCCACTGGTGTAGCGTATATCCATCGATATACGAAGGGGAGCCTAACAAGAAGACACTTGACAACTGAGCTAGTGACATACGTGTCAGGACGTGCCCTCTTGCATGTGTGAAACAGGAAAACCCACAAAGGTATAATTTCGCCCAAGTATCGTGCTGTGAGCAACGATACATCGACAAACAGGTAAAGTGCCACTGACTACAAATTATGAGCAGCACAAGGCTCAAAATGCATATACTGTAGTTACAGAATATGCGGGGAGCATCCAGGGTCTGGAGTACATATTTCTTTCTAAATACGCACTCAATTTTCGTAACGCGGCAAAACTCGCATAGCGAAACCATCCGCGAAGGACCTTTGCGAAACCGACACTCACAAGTGTCAAGAAAAGAAACATAACTTAATCCCATGCTTATGGGAATAACATTAGCATGTCTAGATGTGTAACCGCACTTTGCCCGCACAAATAGGGCATGAACAAGACTGTTAACCTGAAAGGTCCGCTGAAACAGACAAACCCACGCAAGCATGCATCGCTACACTGGTCGCAAGCTCAATCGCTCTGCTACCCCTATGGGGCAGCGGGGTGCGAGCAACCGAAGCTTGAAGCAGCAACGTACGTTGCTTGCAAGCGACGAACTTTGCTTCAAGGCTAAACATTGCCTACCGGCACGGAAGGGCCATCACCGACACGGGTGAGTTCCCGTGGAACCTCAATTGGGTCGTGTCAACCTTGTCGAAAACCACAAGGGGTCCGGACCCAGTGCCGGAGTCCAACAAGGGGCTGCTCCAATGGCGACAAGGTTGCCGGGTGCCTTAGCACCCGGTGCCGATTTGGCGCCATAGGGAAACCCTAAAGCCCGAAGGGGACGAACAAATGGCTAGGCCACGGGGGCCCTGCCATCCTTGGTCCGCGCCCAATGGCAGGCCAAGTGGGGCTGACAGCCACACTGGCCTCAGCCCACATTGGCTAACCCGGGTGTGCCAACACCCGGCTAAGCCTAAAGCGCCCAAAAAGGGTGCTAGGCTAGCCGGGGCCCAAGCAGGCCAACTTGGGACCCCAGCGAAATCTGGTCCGCACGTGACCAGACCCAGTGGGGTCACGAAAACCCCTAGTCTGAACCCAGCCGTGGGTTCGGACTAGGGTGTTGGGCCTTAGCCTACACCCTTAGGGGTGCGGCTAGCCCAACCACTCGACTAAGTGGGTCAAACTCACAGATCTATCCTGGACCCTATTGGTCCAGATTCAACCGACTACAAGGGGGCAGGGGCACATGGGGATGTGCCCCACAGGCACCCCTGGTCTGGCCCAAAAGTGGGTCCAGACCCAAGGCACCCGCTGGGTGCACACCAGCCCAAAAAGGGCGGCAACAAAGGTGGGGCGCCCACCTCGAGCTGGGTGGCGCCACACAAAAAGGGAGGTTTGGACCCTGTGGGTCCAGACCCAGCCTGGTTACCCCAACAACTGGGGTTGCTGAGGGAAGGCCATGCCTGGTCTAACCTAGCCATGGGTCTAGACCAGGCCCACAAAGGGGCCAGCGCGCCACCAAGGGGGTGCGCCCAGCACAAGCCCGGATGCTCTGGGCACCCGACCTCAAGCTGCTCTGCAACAACAATGAAAAGGGGGGGGGGGGAGTAGCCATCTTCTACAGACCTGAAGTTTGTAGCACCTGGCCTAACCCAGCCCAGGGCTGAGTTAGGTCGCACCAGCCTGGCGCGCCCACATATGGGTGCGCCAACAAGGTGGCCCGAGTGCCACGCGCACCCGGCCCTCAGCTGCCTCTAGGTAGTGTGCAAGGGGGAAAAAGGGGCCTATACAGACCCCTGGTTTGAGCCAAATGGGGGCTCGGACCAGGGCTGTAGCCCTTGACCACGCAAGCCAAACCCAACTCAAAACCTCCGGGTGGTGCGTTCAGGCCAACAGGGGGGGGGGGGGGGGGGAGCTCACCAACAGTGGGTCCACTCTGGGTGGTTCTGGGTCGAGGGTGGCCCAGACCACCCTGCCAAAGTGATGGGCTGCAGCATTCCAACTGGGACAGCTGCACGCCCAACCTTCAGTCGGCCCAGCTAAAAAGAGAGAGAGAGCCAGACTGACCGGCCTTGGGTCAGTCTCAGTCCGGGAGCTCGTTGCATGGTCTGCAATGGACCTAGCCCACGTGCTGTGGGCCCAGCAGGCCACCAAAGGACCTGGGCTGGCCATGGAAAGGCTCAGCCCAGCGTCCTACCAAGCACCAGCCCCAAATGGGGCGTTCCATCCATTATAAAAAAAAAAACAAGCATGGCCAAAAAAAAATTAGAAAGCATAACGAAATGCATGGAAAGGGGGGCTCACCTTGGTGCTGGGTTGGCTCAGCTGGAGCTGCAACGTGAAGAAGGGAGGAAAGGGAAAGAGGGGAGCTGGAGAAGAGAGGAAGAAGAGAGAGGGTGTCGACCCTCTCTCTCTTCCCTTCCCTTGCTTAAAAAAGGGGGATATGAGAGATGGATGGTGGGGAGTGAAGGAGAGGAGATGGGTGTTCTCCCTCTCCCACACCCCACACTCATCCTATGGACCTACAAGGGGGGGGTCAAGGGTGGCCTCAACCACCCCCAACCACTCCCCTTAATTTAAGGGGGGAGTGGTTGGCCTTGACCTTTCAAGATCAAGGTCAACCTCCCATAGAAAAATCGACATCCCGTTTTGAAATATTTTTTTTATATATATTTTTTTTTGAAAATTGGTAGGGGCTACCCCCTAAGGGGCTGTGCCCACCTACTTTTGAAAATGCCTTTTTAAGGCCCCAAGTTGGATTTTGCAAGCTTTTCAAAATCCTCTTTTGAAAGGAGGTTTTTTGTAAATATATATTTTTTTAAACCTTAAAAATGACATGGGCTGAGGTGGATCCCATGCCAAACCTTTTCTAAATGCCAAAACCAACCCTATGTAAAAATATTTTGAAAACCCACTTCAAGGTTTTATAAATTTTACAATTCACTTTTATAAAAACCCAATTAAATGGTTATTTAAATGAACATGTTTAAATTAATTTTAAAACTAAATTTTTAAATTACATTTCATAAAGTAAAGTTTAAAATATAATAAAGTATATTTAATTCCCCAATTTCAACAAAATTGGGCCTCGGTATGACTCATAATTACCGATATACCCTTTTTCGCCAAAATACATGAAATAACAAGATATTTTTCTTGTTTAGGCTCCAAATTCAGAGTGAACCCATATGAATATAATATAATTCAAATCTACAAGTATTGGGGTTCGATTCATTGTGTTTTGCCCTAAATCACCTCATAGAGCAAATATACGCGATTTAGAACCTCAGAAAACGCTAAATGGCAAATTTACGAGCAATGCTCGTGCCGAAACAAGAAATTTCCCAACAATGGAATATATATTAATTAAAATTCTTCAGAAAAGCAGTGGGGCTTACATCCTTTCCTCCTAAAAAAGGATTTTGTCCGCGAAATCACGAACGCTAGGCCACAAAAAGATCAGGGTATTTCTCTCTCATATTGGCCTTTGGCTCCCACGTGTATTCTTCAATGCCATGGTGTTGCCACTGTTCCTTAACCAACAGAATGGTCTTGGTATGCAGAACTTGATCACGACGATCAATGATCTCAACAGGTCTCTCGACCACAGTTAAGTCCTCTTGTACTTCGACATCTTCGTATTGGATGATGTGTGATGGGTCCGGAATGTACTTCCTCAGCATCGACACGTGAAAAACATTATGAATTTAAGCATACTGCTGTGGTAGCTCAATCCGATAGGCTGCTCCACCGATCCTCTCAAGGATCTTGAACGACCCAACGTATCTAGGATTCAACTTTTCTTTCTTTCCGAAACGAAAGATGCTCTTCATCGGTGATACTTTCACAAAAACCATGTCGCCCACATCAAACTGAAGCTCTTGCCGCCTCTTATCGGCGTAACTCTTCTGTCTGTCCTGAGCTGCCCTCAGATGCTCTCGGATCTTCTGCACTTGCTGAGTGTAGTGCTGAAGAACAATTGGTGATTCACTGGATCAATCGCTGATATCGTCCCAATATGACAGTGATCGGCAAGGTCTCCCGTACAAGGCTTCGTACGGAGCCATCCCGATACTAGCGTGATAACTGTTGTTGTAGGCGAACTCGACGAGGCACAAGTGAGAATCCCAATCACCCTTCCAGTCGAGCATACAAGCCCGCAACATATCTTCTAACGTCTGAATCGTTCTCTCTCACTGGCCATCAGTCTGAGGGTGAAAAGCCATACTTGTGGTGCCCCAAACCCCGACCTTGGAAAACTTGGAATTTTTCAGATATTTTTTTTTGAAAGGTTTAAGTATGAAAACCAGCGGAAAGCAGGTGTGGAAAAAACAACAAAGCCGCAAGTCTGGGCGACCACCACAGATAAGTGCAACAAGTGGAAACAGTGTAACCAACAGTGTGTACAAAAGTGTAACTGTGAAGTAGAAAGGGGAAACATCCCAACAGTTTAAAGAGTTTACAAAATGTAAGTACAAAAAGTACAAAACAGGGAATATATCCCAACAACAACCAAAACCCAAAAACCACCAGGTACAGGAACTGCAGGTCAAGTGTGTGGGTCCTCCGAGCCTCCACCGTGTATCATCGCATCTGCACTACACCTGTTCGTCACCTACATCCCCATAAAATGGGGTCAGTCCTCTTGCGAGGTGGTGAAGAAACAACCACAAGCAAATATATATATATATATCATGTACACAGGAAAGGCAGGAAAAGCTAACAAGTGTAAGTGCCTGTGACAGGTAAGTGGAAAGTGACAAGTACTAGTCAACAAGCTATAGCAACAGGGAAAACAAGTAGCTAAAGCAACGAACTGAGCAGCAAGTAACTAAAAAAACAACAGTAATTGTAAAGCAAGTGCTCAAAGTAGTAACAACTGTAACTAGTGCTGAGCAGCAAAGTAACCAAGTAACAGTTGAAGCAAGTAAAGCAACTGGAGTAAAGTCCACAACACAAGTGAGGTAGCAACTACAGTAAGTCAGCTGATTGGTTAGTCTTTAAGTTCTTCTGATTACTCCTTCAAGTACGCGAAGGAAACCTCACATTCTGTGAGACATGCACCCGACGTCTGTTATTAAATGTCTAGTGTGGTAACCGGGGAAGCTACAGACCGAGTCAACCTCATGCGAGCAGCACACGGTTAGGAGAAAACACTCGCATGGGCAAGGATTGCAATCCATACTACTGCAGTAGTGAGGCCCTAAAAAGGCAACCTCGACCTCCCTGACTCTGAGTGACTGGAGGCCAAAGGATGTTACAGCTCCTGTCAAAACACGTGTCGTAGTAACGACAAGTCACTCAGGGTTGTACCATCCACCCTCTCACAAGGTGAACCATTTTGTGAATGGGGCGAAGCAGGTTTATCTTTCTTAAGGCTCATGTTCAATCATACCTCACAGCGAGGAATTTGCCTCGTGGTCCCCGCAGGGTACGCAAAATGAGGACTTGGCCTACCCATTCACGTGCTCAGTCTCACACGGCCAACGGAGCACACCGCTCGTGAAAGCAGTCAAAACACCATATTATTTGTTCTCTATTTAGGGTATATCACACAAGAGTGCTACATAACACAAGGGCCACCGCCCGAGGACTCCAATCTGAGCCCACAACAAGTCATATCAGTATTTATACCCTATGGTGTTTAATCTTCTATTCTTTTTATTTTATTGAAGTAAGGGCATGTGGTGCGCTTAACAATGCCTCAGCGATGTACCTCCTCGGGGTATGCACTACTTAGTAACAGTGTCAGGATGTGCCAAGTGCAAAGTGTAAACGTAACATAATCTTTCCATCCTTTGCACAATAAGATTATCAGAGGCATTGCAAGATATTAAAATGCACTATATTGCATATTTCAGTGTTAAGATTACATTTCATGATATTCTCATACGTATGGGAATTACATTTGCATTCTCAAGGGTTTGAAAATTGAACTTAACCAATCATCCCGTCTAATGGGAATAACATTGGTTCTCCCAAGGTGGATCGTCGCTTTTGCAGGGAAGATGCAATTGCGACCCAAAAGACCATTACACGTGGTTCAACACACTTTTGTGTTTGTAGCAAAATCTTGGATATTCAGTCTTATGGAAATAACATTTGCTATTTCCACGGCATGGGGTGCCGCGCCTGCGGACCCGAAGCAAGGATATTTAAACTATGCTTAAAATTCAACGTAGTTTCCAAATAGGTGGGTTTGCACTAGTGTTTGTCTGTATTCTATAACTAGGCATTGTACGTAACTCAAAACATAAGGATCTTCCTTATGCAACATGACACACTTACGTGTCGGAGGTGATATTGAAAGAATCCATCTAATGGAGATTACATTAGCATACCCACGGTTTGGGGTGCCGCGCCCGCGGACCTGAAACAAATCGCTTGCCGAAGCGAGCGTAAGTTTACAGTAGGCAACACATACCCAAAACAGTGTGTGAAGCCATCTAAGGAAAGACACTAGGACGGGACACCGGGGTGTCGCATGTCCATCCGGTCATACTGAATCAATCTTTATGTGTGCCTTGACGTGCATATACATATATATGCATATATATACATATATATCTCATGTTTTGATTCCACTAAAAGACATGTCCTTATATGTACGTATGTAAATGCACAAGTATACATATGTATATATATATTCGTACTAAAATACATATATATGCACACCCATACACATATATATACGTATATACATATACAATATATGTATGTATATATATATATATATATATATATATATATATATATATACATATACTGAACTCTTTGAAACTCAAGGCATATATAATTATGCCAAAACCCTAACCGAAATGCACGGAGGATGCGGGGCAAGGTAAAGGCTAACTTGAACCTACTATGGTTCGGTTCTAAGTAAGCATGGACTGATTTTAATAGTGAAGAAGGTTAACGGAACAATAGTGGCATGAACGAGGCTGCAAATGTGCCTGTACAGGGATCCGTACACTTGCGGCCAACAGGTTGCAACTAGGATATGGGTCTGGTCCATCGGACCCCGCTGCCACATCCACACCAAAAAGGTTCTGGTCCAACTGCTACAAAGGTTTGGTTGGGCTGGTTCCAGCCCCTAACAAGGGTAACCCGGTAGGTCTAAAGAAAGGGGGTGCCAAACTATAGGTCGAAGTGTCTGGTCCCTTGGACCAGACAACAGCTAGACCATGCCAAGGTCTGAACTGTTCAGTTCAGACCTAGCCCTAAAAGGCTTATCCGAAAGTAAAGAGGCTCGGGTGTCCAACAACCCATGGCCGGCACACGGCTCCAACATGGTAGAGCCGCGGCTAGCACTAAGTGCTAGCTGGGCTGCCAAGGGAGTCCAGGTCTGAACCATGGTTCAGGACTGCGCCTACCAAATGCCAATTGAAATGCTAAAGGTTCACCCCACCAAAGGTGCGCACCCAACTCCAGCCAAGGAGGTAACAGTTGGGCTGGTTCACGCCGCACAACCGGTTCAGACCAGGTTATGGTGCTGGTCTGAACCCCTGGTTAAGACCGGCACCTAGCCTGATCTAAACCCAACAAAATAACGAAACAAGATACATAAAAAAAACTTTTACATGCAGCATAGGCTGGGCTCACAGGCCAACCGAAGAGCGCCAGCCCCTAACTCGGTTCAACGTGAATGGCTGATGGGTCTGGTTCGTAGGACCAAACCGTGCCAACCCCAACACCTAGGGCAAGTGCCAAGGCTCACACCCAATCGGAAGGAAGGAGCTGGGTGCCTGCCATGGGCCGGCCCCAACTCGCAAACGTAACCTAGCAAAATAAGAAGAACAAACAAGGTATTGAAAGATAAAATTTTCTATCCATTTATTTTATTTTATTTATTATTACTATTTTTTAAACCACGGTTTTCCCCTAGCAGAAAGAGGGTTGGAGCACCCTATGTTCCAGGCCACCCGCGGCTGTAGCACCAGTCCCATTGCTTGGGACTGGGTTGCACCCATAGCACCGAATGGACCTGTTCGGGTGTTACCGGCTGGAATGCTCCCACGGTACTGGCAAGTACCCATTGCATGCACCACAAGTTGGGTGCATGCTGGACGAGCCTAGCTCGGTCTAGCGCACCCCAGCAACTCAACTCATCCAGCACAAGAAAAAGTAAACAACAACTTCAAGATCGACTTTAGCAAAAATAAAGAATAATAACAAAACAAAGGAGAAATAAGATGACATATCATGTATTGGAATCCAAACGTGGAATCATGCATCCAAGGAAAAAGAACATGGTGAAATAGATAAAATCCTTTCACATGAGCCAATATGAAACAATAACCCAAAGGAAAACTTTGTGAAGAACTCATCACTCTAATCCGCCGAAGGAGCTCGCACGCATAGGTGCATTTTCAACCTTGGCTTCACGTTGACAAAGAGAGCATTGAGAGATGTTTCCTCACCTTAGCAGCTTGAAGAAGAAGAAGATAGGTAGCAGATCTCTATTCCAAGAGATACCCACAGCTGTAGGTAGGAGACAAGAGGAGAAAAGCGGAGGTTTGGGAGAGAGAAGAGAGAGAGAAGGAAAAATCGCCCAAAACAAGAGGGGGCCATTTTTTGTAAAGATTTTATAGAGGTTGGCTTATGGGTAGACGGCTGGGATTTGATCCCTCTAAGATGGAGGGTTGGGGAGGTCCACGCCCCCCAACAACCAATGCATGTCAAGCCTTCCAAAAGGCTTTACAGAAATTTCAAAAACGCCATCATTAAAAGCCATTAAAAGTTTGAAATTTTACAAGGGGGCGCCCTTGGCTGCCACCCATCGTGCCCAATGGATTTTAAGAATTCAAAAGCTTTTGAAAATATAACAAACCTGCCATGGGGCACCAGACCCATGGCTTCCTTTTGAAAATGGCGCCCCTCATGATGGAGCCTAGGCTTCATCATGAGGGTGTTGGAAAGACACATGGCCAATGAGGGCCTAAGCTTCAAAGCCATGCAAGATCTTTCAAAATTGGCATCCAGCTGGTGCCATGGACGTCCACTATAAGAGTCGTCCATGGGTCTTGGATCCACTAGGTGCTCCGGGTCCAAAACCAAAACCCGCATATCATGTATGTCACAAGAAAATGCTTATTTAATGAATTACAATAATAATTTAATTCCAAGAAATTATTTTATTCTCTTTATAACCTTAATTAACGTAGAATGGTTGATGCCTCTTGAAGAAATCACCTCTCATTCATTAAAATTAAGCGTTCTAAGATTCGGGTCTAAAATTAGGTCGGAACTCGTAATTCACATGCACTGACGAGGTTTTTCCGTTGTTCGGGTCTCAAATTTGGGGTGTATCACTACAACCCTATTCCAAACTTATCCTAAAATTTTTGAAGGTTGATTCGTTCTAGATTTCCCAAAATCGCTCTATTTACATAAAATTACGCGATTTAACCCAGTTCTCAGAATAAGCAAAACTTCAGAAGTTGCCAAAACATAAGAATTCATCGATTTCCATATAATTACACAATATGCATCAAAATTAGAATCATGGATCTTACATTCTTCCCTCCTAAAAAAAGGATTTTGTCCGCAAAATCACCCTTAGGAGGTTACAAAAAGTTCCGGATAAGTCTCTCATGCTCGCTTCTGGTTCCCATGTGCATTCTTCAATGCCATGGTGCTGCCAACGCACCTTAACTAATGGGATAGTCTTGGTACGCAAAACTTGATCTCGTCGATCAACAATCTCGATAGGCCTTTCTGACAAAGTTAGATCTTCCTGCACGTCTATATCTTCGTAACGAATGACATGCGATGGGTCAGGAATGCACTTCCTGAGCATCGACACATGAAAAATATTATGAATGTGAGCATATTGTGGAGGCAACTCGACACGATATGCCACTTCACCAATCCTCGCCACGATCTCGAACGGTCCAACATACCTTGGACTCAACTTCCCTTTCTTTCCAAAACGAAACACGCTCTTCGTCGGCGAAACTCTCACAAAAACCATATCTCTAACATCAAAAGACAATTCGTGACGTCTCTTATCGGCGTAACTCTTCTGCCTATCTTGCACTGCCTTCAAATGTTCATGAATCTTCTGCACTTGCAGTGTGTAGTGTTGAAGAACAATCGGCGCTTCGCTCGATCTATCGTTGATGTCGTCCCAATAAGATGGCGACCAACAAGGTCTACCATACAACGCTTCGTACGGGGCCATCCCGATACTAGCGTGGTAACTATTGTTTTACGCAAACTCTACCAAACATAGGTGTGAATCCCATTCACCCTTTCAATCAAGCATACAAGCTCGCAACATATCTTCCAACATTTTAATCGTTCGCTCGGACTGTCTATCCGTCTGAGGATGAAAGGCTGTACTAAACTTCAACCTTGTCCCCAAAGCAGATTGCAACTGACCCCACAGTCGCGAAGTGAATCGGGGATCACGGTCGGAAATGATAGATCTCAACACACCGTGCAATCGAACGATCTCTCTAATGTACAAGTCAGCTAAACTCTCAAGAGACTCACTGATCCTGATTGGCAGAAAATGGGAAGACTTGGAGAGTCTGTCCATGACTACCCAAATCGCATCGTGTTTACGCCTAGTCCGTGGTAAACCTACCATAAAATCCATCATAACATTCTCCCATTTCCACTGAGGAATCTCAATCTTCTGCAAGGTACCACCGGAACGTTGATGTTCTGCTTTGACTTGCTCACAAGTCAAACACCTTGCAACGTAAGCCGCTATCTCTCGCTTCATTCCATGCTACCAATACTTCCGCTATAAGTCCTTGAACATCTTCGTTCCTCCCGAATGAATCGTGTACTTCGACATATGGGCTTCGTCAAGAATTTCTCTCTTCAGCTCAAGGTTGTTCGGAACCCAAAGGCGATCTCTCATACGAACGCTGCCATCTTCAGACACTCCGAAAGAAGAATCTGCTTGCTCAGCCAAGGCTAGAAACTTTCCATACTGGTCGTCAAGCTTCTGAGCCTCTACGATCTTTGGCAAAAACTCAGATCGAATGGTCAGACCAGACAATCTGATTGAACCATCACCAACAGAAAAAGGTTTCCAGGCTATGAAGTCTTCAATAAGTTTCTGGCTCCACACAAGACTGGCCAGAACACCACTCGCTTTGCAGCTAAGCTCATCCGCCACAACGTTCGCCTTACCAGGGTGGTAAGACAATGTAAAATTGTAGTCCTTGATGAACTCAAGCCATCGTCATTGCCTCATATTCAGCTCCTTTTGAGAGAACAAATACTTGAGGCTCTTGTGGTCTGAAAAGACCTCGAACGATTCCCCATACAGGTAATGTCGCCATGATTTCAAAGCAAACACGACTGCTACCAACTCTAAATCGTGCGTCAGATAATTTTTCTCATGAGTCTTCAACTGTCTTGAGGCATAGGCAATCACTCGGCCATGCTGCATAAGCACGCAACCTAAACCGGTACCAGAGGCGTTTGTGTACACCACAAAGTCACCTCTGCCAGAGGGTAAAGCCAACACCGGCGAGGTTGTCAACTTCAAATTTAGGATCTGGAAACTGTCCTCATAGACACTGTTCCACACGAACTTAATATCTTTACGTAACTGCTTCGTCAAAGGTAAAGCGATCCTCGAAAAGTCTTGGATAAAGCATCGATAATAACCGGCCAATCCAAGAAAACTATGAATCTCAGACACATTTTGAGGCTGCTTCGACTTTCGCTGGATCGACAGATACTCCGTCCTTCGATATCACATGGCCAAGAAACATGACGCGCTCGAGCCAAAACCCGCACATAGAGAATTTGGCAAACAACTGATGCTCCCAAAGAGTACTCAAAACAACCTGTAAATGCTCTTGATGCTGCTTTGGACTTTCTGAATAGACCAAGATGTCGTCGATAAATACTATCACAAACGAATCCATAAATGAACGAAAGATTCAGTTCATCAAATCCATGAACGCTGCTGGAGCATTCGTGAGGCCAAAAGGCATCACAACGAACTCATACAACCCATATCTCGTCCGGAAAGCTGTCTTCGCAATATCACCCTCTCGAATACGAAGCTAATGGTAGCCTGATCTGAGATCAATCTTCAAGAAAACCTTTGCCTTCTCCAACTGATCGAAAAGGTCTTCGATCATCGGTAACAGATACTTGTTCTTAATTGTCACTTGGTTGATCATCCGATAATCGATGCACAACCTCAAGGATCCATCTTTCTTTCGTACGAACAGCACTGGTGCTCCCCACGGTGAAGCACTAGTGTCATCGTCGCGAAATTTTTCCATCTTCCCTTTCCTTGCGGGAGGGAAAGAGGAAAACATGCTTTCCGCGAGTCAAACTTGACCGGATTTTGGAAATTGTTTTTGAAATACTCGCCTCCATTTTGAAAATAGCAGGAAAATCCATGGGATGGGGCTCGACCTGTCGGTACGAGGTTCGACCATTCCTGCCGCCTTTAACAGGGGTAATCGAACCAAGGACCAAAAATATACTTGACTTAGTTAAATCATCAAAATCATGTTCTATCCTAAATGCACAGAGAATTCAGACATGTGCTATGAAATTTTGTAAAATGTAAGTTGGAAAAACATGATTTATGCTTAGAAAACATTTGGAGTTGGAAAAGCATTTCTCAGAAAATGGATGAAAATCAATCTCTCAAGAAGTTCTGATGAAAGGGTTTTGGAATCACGAGAAAGTTCATAAAGGTGTGGGAAAACCGTGAATGGATGAAAATCCTGGGAAAATGGAAAGGGTTCTTGAGAAAAGGGTAAATATTTGAAGGGAAAGTGCTTGTCAGGGAAAACTCCAACTTTTGAAAACTTTATTTGGAAAATGATTGAAATTCGTTGGAAAACCCTTTTGGGGAAGGAAAATTAAAACTCGAGAAACTGAAATTTTGAGAATCTTAGCCTTGAAACACTTGAAAATTGATTTTGATTCTTGAGAAAGATGAGAAACTCCTTTTGAAAATCTTACGAAAATAACATTTTCCACGGAAAACTGTGGAAAAACTTGACTTGGGAAATCCAATTTTGAAAATTTTCAGAGTTTCTTGAGAAATCAATTTTCTTGAGAATGAAATTTTCTTGAGAAAATCATGAGAGAAACCAGTGATCTTCATGATGCAAATGATATGAATGAATGTCATTTTGTAAAAGTCTCTTTTCAAAAAACATGCTATTTTAGAACTCAACTAAGTAGGATTGTCACGTATTCCGACTATGGCCGTGAATATGTTTATAATTTACTTAGTTGATTCTAAAATATCTTGTAGAATTGGAAATATGTAGTGAAATTTTGGAAGATAGCCTAAGAGTGTAGGCTCAGTGTGACTGGTAGAAAGATGATGGATCTGGGTCTCGTCCATATTCCGACTAGGGCCGTAAATATGGACTCCACCGAGTTCATCAACTCCCTAAGAGTTGGTGCATGTGTCATTCGTGTACATCCATAGTGCTTTTGAAATAAAATGCATGAATCACATAAATAGGATATTGCATGAATTCAAACTATATGATATGCATCCTAATCTAAGTAGAAAATTAAATCTCTTATTCCAAAATTTACATTATTACATCACTAAATAAATGAAATAAAAGAAGTTGCAGACTTCAGCTCCCTCTTTTGAATGTCCCTGCCAAACTTGAAATGGGGTTAGCCCGAATATGTGGGTTTTTCCAAGATTTCCAATAATATTCTGAAATTATTAGACTTAGTTGGAAAAAAACTCTGTTCTCGTGCTTTCTTGATATTTGAAATGATGTAAATGCAAGAAATTCAGTAAGAAATAGTTTAAAATTCGAAATTGTGGTCAAAATGATCAAAATACCCCTAATATTGAAGTTACACCTTTAAAATCAGGGTTTTTGAAGGAAATTTTAGAAAAATTGAGATTTTGAAATTCGAATTGAAACAAATGATAATGAAATGTAGTATGAGGCATGATGACGTGCTGCTAAACACCTTAGGATTATAAAATTAGAATTTGACATTTTGCAATTCATCCAAAATAACGAATTTCGCTTGTTTTTCGCTTGGATCAGTGTCTCGCGAGGCCCTGTTTTGATGATACGGCTAAACCGAGCATCAAACAAATTTTAAATCACACCAAATTCGGTATGAAACATCCCTCTAACATTATGAACAGCCTATAATGCTAAAACTCACGAAATGACATGGTTTGGGTGCAAAAATTTATAGACAATCCTAAAATGGGTGAATTTCGCCTCTGGACCCGAACCAAATGTAACACTTAATGTGATAATACAAAAATCCCACCATAGAAACATCTGATTTTTTTCAGACTGCTAAAAGACATAAAATTGGACACTTTTTGCTTTTACAGCCTCAGGATTTGAACTACGGTGAGTTCGGTAACGGGAATTTGGCTCTGACGGAGGTAAAATCAATCTGATCTGATGTAAAATTGCATAAAAAATAGCAGCCGACCATGAAAATTTCTGATATTTAAATGAGGAACTACTAACAAATGAAGGAACAACTTTAATTTTTATGATTTTGGCATTTGATCAACAGGAACAGAGATAAAATTATGACATTACGTGCCTAAATCAACATAACAGATAAATATAACAAAACAGGAGACTGACAAGGAAAATCCGAAACTGATATTAAGACTGTTCTAAAAATCATAAATTTTCAGATGCAAATAGAGGACATCCCGAACATGACATTCATTTTTTACAGATTCTGATTTTGAGTAATACCCAAAGAGAACCCATCGACTTAAGTCGATCCAAAGTCTTAGAAACCCAAATCAAGCTCTGACACGTGTCCCAAACTCTCAGAATTTTGACAGATGTCAAAAAAAATCATAAAAATCTGAGAAAATCATATTAAATACTAGACATCATCTCGATTTCTGGAGAGTTTTTGGAGTGAAAATCAGATCTCATATGGGAGAGATCTTGATTTTACAAGTCAGAAGTAAATTTTCAAAACGTATCCCGGGTAACAAAACCCGACCTACCATTTTGAACTTTTAACAAAGTAAACAAATTCAAATCATTCCGAATTTATTGCGGATTTTTAGGGACACCTAAGGGCATACTATGATTTTTTTAGCATTTTTAATGAAAAATATATACATGGAATGACGTGTGGACTGACTGACAAAAACAGAGAATTACCTAAATGAAGCTGAATGCATGAAATATCAAATAAATTCATGAAACATGCTATTTTAATGAAATAAAATGTAAATCTAACTTTATTTTAATGCATGAACATGATGGAATGTAAAAATCTAATCAAAAAATCATAAGAAGCATCTTTTGATATGTGTCATTTTATGAGAATAGCTCGATCCATCCCTCGGATGAGCTCTTTCTTCAAAATGACAATACGAATTGAGTAAGGATATTACTATAATGAAATCAATAGGAATAGAAGTGCACCTTGAGTTTTCCTGCAGCTTTGGAACTCTCGAAATGAACCGCTACAAACGGCTTATTTCCTCCTTTGATCCGGGCTTCAGAAGGTTCACGAAAATCGATCCACACGCCTAGATCGAATTGGAAGTGATGCGAGCAAGGTTGGTGCTTCAATGCATGTAAGGTCCGCGAATATTTTTGATGAGTTTACTGCGTACTTAGTGTTGATATGTGTGCTTTTGTATAATTACAAAGTTATATTGCATAATTAAGTATATTTTGAATATGCCCTGTGTTTTGGCTTTGTACGCGCGACCCGAAAATCGCATAGAAATACTGTGTAAGTAAGAAATGCCTAATTTTGGGTGAATTTATCTTTGAAATGTTAAGGGGTAATTTATAATATATTTTTATAGTCTTTCCCCAACTTTGGGACCTATACAACGTAAAAACCTCGTCAGTGCATGTAAATTACGAGTTTTGGACCCGAAATCATAATACGCTTAGTTCTTGCAAACGAAAGGCAATTTTATTGAAAGGCCTTAACCATTTCGTATTAATTGAGGATAATTAGAGAACTGAATGATTTATTTGAATTTAATTAATATTTTAGTGTATTAATTAAGCGTGGTTTTGAAATATAACAAGTGGCGATTTTTGGATTTGGAGCAGATCAACTAGATGAGGACCCAAATCCATTGGGCGTCCTCTCTAGTGGACATCCTTGGTCATGGTTGACCAGCTGGTCAAGGTTTGACCAGCTGGGTGGCACTTTTGAAATATTTTGCATGGCATTTGAAAAAGAGACCTTGATTGGCCATAGATCTTTTCAAAAAGCTCATGATGAAGCATCATGAGGGGCGACTTTTTAGAAAAAGGAGCATGGGGATGGCACCCCATGGTAGTTTTGTAAAGTTTTTAAACCTATTCAAATGCTGGAAAACGACGGAAGGGCAGCCCTTGTAATATTTCAAAATAATAAAGGCTCTTTTAAGTGGCATTTTTGAAAGGTTTATGAAAAGTTTTAAAACACCTACATGCATTGGGCGTGGGCTTCTAGGAGGGGGGCGTGGAGCACCCCAACCCTCTATCCTAGCTGGGTTAATCCCAGCCGTCCACTCCATTAACCCTAGCTATTTAGAGTTGAGAAGAGAGAGAAAGAGGAATGCCTTGGGCGATTTTCTCTTGGGAGGAGCTTCTCTCTCCTATTTCCCTTCTCCAAACCGTGAGTGAGGTAAGAAAGACTATGGGTGTGAGCCTAGTTCCTTCCTCCAACCGTGAACACCATCCTCTTCCACGTTGCTAAAGCATCGAAGGTGAGACTTTCCATCTCTTCCAATGTGTAAAAAAAAAAAATGATATTTCATGAGCTCTCCTTTCTCACCTATCCTTGTTGATTTCGAAAGAACAAATCCACTTGTTGTACTATAGATTTGCGGATTTTAACAAGTATGCATTCATGCATCATGTGGTAAGTTTCGATTGATCAAATATTGTGCATTCTTGCATTTTTGTGGGATTTCCCTCTTACGTATCTTAATGTGGGCTTTCGTTCAATGGCTTTTTGATTTATGATTCCGACTTGTAGATTTCCTTGAGCAAGCTTGCATGCCTTGAAGTTGGATTTCATTTTGAACTTATTATATATATATTTTTGCGTTTTGGTGAGCCTTCTTAGCACACATAAATCGTGGGTTTCGTTTTTGGACAAATACAACCTTGTTCTTGCATTTCTTGTGAGCAGCTATTACACATTTCTATTTTCGGATTTTGTGGGTTTATATCAAACAAGACCTACATGTTCATGCATGTTCATGAACTATCATTGCATGCGTTTTATTTTACATTTGGGGGTTTTCGTTTGAGTAAGTCGTTGCGCTCTTACATTGACCCGTAAGCTACATTGCATATTTGTATTTCAGATTGGGATTTGAAGTGTATACTAGCATGCATAGCGGACGATTCTTTGTTTGCAAAATGGCTGGAAGCCCTTTTGTGATTTTTGCGTTTGTCATCATGTTTCGTTTGCCCTGTTTCGTAGCAACCAAGGCTTTTCCAAGCTTGGATCTGGTTGGCAAGGAAGCCACGGTTGGTACATGCCCAGCAAACCCGGCTCATGCGGGTTAGCCCTTTTTGGGGAGCTATTGGTTTTGGACAAACTGGTCGAGCCGCGCTTTTAGGCGCATCACATTTTCCCATTCTCTTCGGCTATGTTAAATTCTGTTGATGTTGAGCCCTTGAGGTTCTTTTTCTTGGCTGGAACGGTCCAGACCTGAGCCGTTTGTTGGTGGCTATGCCATAGCTGGACTGGATGCCCAGTCCAGACCCCCTTTCTTCTACTGGTTTTAGCTTGGATTGTAGTGGGACTATACAGTCCACACCTGGGGCTGGATTGTGTTGGCTGAGCCTCAGCCATGACCTTCCCTAGACCATACCCCCATTTGGATCAGGGTATTCGGCCCTTGCAGGTTTTTAGGACAACATGATTGTTGTCTTCCTTTCGGGTTGCAGCGTTGCCCGAACCGGGCCTGCAGTGAGTGCGTTGTGCCCCATGGCACCAAGTGATAGTTTGGGGTGGGTCCGTCTTTGACAACTCCACCTGTAGCTAGTTGTCCTGTCGTCTTGCCGCATATTGTAGGCAGGTTGGCAACCTCTGAGCTGCAGCCGATGGGCTGCAAGTATGATTGAGGTGGGATCCTATATCCCAATGAACCCATGAGTGTTTTTGCTAAAACTATTAACCGTGTCGCGGGTACACATTGTCTGATAAGAAGTTACGTTAACGGTTGCGTAAAGCACAATGTTATGTTAAAACCGCCTATTGGAGTTGTATAGTCCACCCTCATTGTGGACATGGCCACCTTAGCATAGAACCCAAAGGTTCACATCGCTTCCAATGATATGTCTTTTATTATAAGAAAATAGAGTTTTGCTATGACACTCTATCTCGTGATTTTAAATAAAAAGAGGTTTTGGTATAATTATGAAATCTATGACATAGGACAAATGTAATGAGGGTATATGGCTTTCCCTTGTCTTACAAGGCACGACACAAATTATATATTTGTTTAAGAAGTTTTACATGTGTCAGTGCGTGACATTTTGATGGGTTTGAATGGTATGAGCACGGACACACCCACCTTAGCTCGTAAAGTTGTTGCACAAATGAATATAGTCACATAGCCTTGCTCGTTGTATTTGTTTGCACGAATGAATGTACTCTCTTGTTTTGCTCGCAATATTTGAATGTACTATCATAATGGCAAATTACATGCACTTTCCCTAAGTATGTTGGGATTCTCTAGATTCATGTTGGTGTCGCAGTCTTATGAGACTTATGTGATTGTTAGAACTCCTTGGCGAGTCCAGCTGCGGGTAAAGACCCCACTTAGCGAGATGAGCTCGCTTATGATTGTAGTGCATGGTTTAAGAACCTTGGCACAGCCTCTGAGTCACGCTTTACCGTGACAAATGCTTCTAACAGTCCCATCATATGCACAATGTTTGCATTGACACTTAACTAGTACTCACACTTACGACACGATGCACAGCTGTGCCCACCTGCATCTGTACACAGTTCACGGTGTTACATCAACAACTTTATGTTCTGTGATGCATACCTCCTCTTGTTGCAGTGACTATCCTTGATAGTTCTTTCTGGGCCAAATCCATTTGGTCCAGGGGATTCAGTCCCGGTAGTGTACGGGTTGCGGGACAGTGCAGTTTGTTGTCCCTCTCAGTCCCTTTCTTCAGTTAGACCCTTGCAGCAAATGGTTTGCTTTCACCTCGTCGTGGGTGCTGCCACAGTTCGGCAGCATAGCCCAAACCGGGCATACGTGTGTACGCTTAGTGCCTTTTTCACCAGTGTGGTTGGCAAGGTTGCCGACTTGTTTGAGAAACTGTACTAATACAGTTGTGGGATTTGCCTCCCTTCAGTCTCGTTTTCCCGTTTCGATAGAGAGCTCCGGACTCCAGCCTATGAGGCTGTATTAGTGTCTACGAGACAAGACCGGAGGGTCCTATTGCCTAGGTCGGTACCGTAGTCTAGACCAACGGGCCGCGTAGGTTCGCATAGTAGTATCATCTCTATGGTGTTTTAGAGACTTCATCCCAAGTTGTGTGGTTGCAGCACTTTGGCAGCATTCTAGTGGATGGTGCTACGGGGTTTAGGCAAGAGTTTGGCTCTTGTTACAACCAGATTAGGTTGTTGCTGCTGCAGTTTCGGTGCAGCAAGTGTTCGGGCTTTGTCCTTGTGGTTTCGTAGCCCTTTGCACGAGTTAGCTAGTTGACTACCTGTACTTTCCAATGGCACGACATAGTTGTCACTTTACCCTTTCGCATGTGACTGGCTCTGACTCCGCCATGATAGAAATAATAAGTAGTTAAATATGTATTTTGTCACGCGTGCAACATCACGCTAATGCATTGAAGTTAGTGCCCTCCGCCTGCATGGTTTGCCAATTATAAAACATGTTAACACTTGTGTACAATGAGATTCAGTGTAAACCGTGTGTTTTATTGTCTTGCATGATTAGATCATCTGAATGCTTTGGTTCGATGATTCAAACAATGTGTCTTATCCTGTGTGTTCATGACACTTGGCTTTTGCACACTTTTCGAGGTACTTGTCCCTCGTTGTATAGTTAGACGATTCACGAGATTTAAGTGTTTGTACGACAATACTCTGTGCATCCATGTTGTAGACCTCCTTAGCAAGTCATTTTGGGTTGTAGACTCACTTGGTGAGATGAGCTCGCTTACATTAAAGATACATGTTTTGTATGCTTGTGCACACCACTTTATCGGTTCGAAAGTTGCTTTGCCATGGCCAAATGTTCTAACTATCTCATCATGAGGCATGCTACTCGGCAATATTGTATTAGCTGGTTTATGTACTTATTGTATTCTGCACTTGCATGACTACTCGCACTTGAGATTTACTCGCTTAGCTCTTACTATTACCTTGAAGTATGATGCATGCTCACACTTGATTGTTCAGTACATACTCGTACTGTTTTGCCTTGTTTATGGATATGCGAGTGCCATTGTTAATGTTTTAGAGACGATGCTTTACGTAATGGAATATTGATAAAATATCATATGCATAAATGTGTATCTGCTTGTACACTTAACTGTCTCTCAGAAATGATATATGCAATGCCTTTGTGGTTTTATTTGTGCAAAAGATAGAACTTGTGATAATCTCACACTTTGCACACCTTGGCACAGGGTTGTGTAGTGCGTACCCTGAGGAGGTACTTTGCTTGAGGCTTTGGTAAGCGCACCACGTGCCCTTACTTCATGAAATGAAAATATAACACCATAGGGTATGAATACTGATATGACTTGATATGGGCTCAGCTGGAGTCTTTGGGCAGTGGCCCTTGTTGTGTGGACTCTTGTGTGATATACCCTAAAACAGAAATGAATAATATGGTGTTATGACTGCTTTCACGAGCAGTGTGCTCCGTTGGCCGCATGAGGCTGAGCACGTGGATGGGCAGGCCAAGTCCTCATTTTGTGTGCCCCGCGGGGACCACGAGGCAAATTCCTCATTGTGAGGTATGGATGAACATGAGCCTAAGAAAGATAAACCTGCTTCGCCCCATTCACAAAATGGTTCACCTTGGGAGAGGGTGGATGGTACAGCCCTGAGTGACTTGTCGTTACTACGACACGTGTTTTGACAGGAGCCGTAGCGCCCTTTGGCCTCTAGTCACTCAGAGTCAGGGAGGTCGAGGTTACCTTTTTAGGACCTCACTACTGCAGTAGTATGGATTGCAATCCTTGCCTATGCGAGTATTCCTCCTAGCCGTGTGCTGCTCGCATGAGGTTGACTCGGTCTGTAGCTTCCCCGGTTACCAGACTAGAATTGAATAACAGACGCCGGGTGCATGTCTAACAGAATGCGAGGTTCCTTCGCGTACCCGAAGGAGTAAACAGAAGAACTTAAAGACTAACCAATCAGCTGACTTACTATAGTTGTACTTTACTTGATCTGTAGTCTGTGCTTCAGTTGCCTTTCTTGTTCAGCTGTTACCTTGGTTGCCTTGTTGTTCAGTACTTGGTACAGTTTGTTACTGCTGTGAGTGTTTGCCTCACAGTTATTTCAGCTATTACTATAGTTGCTTGCTGCTTAGTATTCGTTACCATTCAGATTTAATGTTTAGCTACTTGTTGTACGGCTGCTCTAGTTGCTTGTTCTTTTCCAGCACTTGTTACGATTACTACAGCTTGTTATCTTTCAGTTGCCTTGTACTTGTCTCTTGAACTTACCTGACACCGTTTCATAGCACATTTGATTATGATGTTCCTTGATGCATACCTTACCAGTTGATATGGATTGTGAGATGAATTAGCATAGTTACTGCTCATGAATTCCTGGTAGTTACTTCCACTTATAGTTCTGTATTCTTGCTCATGCTGTAACTGCTCAATTATTGTAAATAAGCATGCTATGTATTGTCATGTATAGCTCTGCTTCATTTTCCACACTTTGGTATTTTGAGTTTGGTTTGTCTCACCATCTCGAAAGAGTACTGACCCTGTGTTATGGGGATACAGGTTGCTTAGGCGTGCGATGGAGCTCGATGTGCTGCAGCGGACTCTAAACCCACACTTTTGACACTTGTTGGATCTTGGCAGTTTTGGTTTTGTATAAGGGAAATGATTTGTACTATTTGTAAATCTATTTATTATGAAAGTTGTTTCCTTACTATTGTTGTTCTCTGTAGCTCGCCCAGAGTTTCCACTTGTCTTTCCCTTTCAGTTTTTCCGCACTTGTGCTCTCTAGTTTTCAAAAAAAAAAAAATTCCTAAAAATCCAAATGATTTTCCGAGTAGAAATTCTAGGGCGTTACAATGCACCCTCTCAACTAAGCCCAAAGGGGGCGTGAATTCAGAAATTCAAAATCGTGTATTAGGGAAAATCTAAGTGAAAATGCCAAATCCAAAAGGAGACCTCCCTCAGTTGGGCGTGGGCCCTTGTATTTGTAGCAATTCTAGAGATTTTTGAATTTCAAACAGAATTAATCTGAGCCTTCCATGTGGCGCCATCTCAGGGCATGCCATTTGGAATTTTGAGAAAATAAAAATGAGAATTTTGTGGGTGAGACACCTCAGCAGGGGAGTTTGAAAATTTTCAAAACTTAGCTTGATTTTCTCTGCAGGAGTCTCCCCTATGGTGCCACCTCAGAGGGTGTTGCTTGGGAGTTTGAACTTTGAAATCTGCTTTTCTGAGGCTTCTCATATGGCGCCACCTCATGGTGGGCTATTTTTATTTTGAATAAAATAAAAAATGAAATGAAGCCAAGTGGGAGCTCTGGAATGGCGCCACCTCAAAAGGAGTTTGAGATTTGAATCTAGAAGAAGTAGGAGCGTGCCATGTGGCACCACATCAGAGTGGCTCCACACTGACACATGTCAGAAGGACAGAGCAGCACTCAAATGGCGCCACCTCTGAGGAGTTTGAACATTCAAATTTCTGCTTCTTCTAGAGGGAGCAGAGGCTGACATGTGGCGCCACCTCAGGGTGGCTCCACACTGCCATGTGGCAGGAGGGCAGGAGCAGAGGAAACCAAATGTGCCACCTTAGAGGAGGGTTGCTTCCACTTTTTCTGCTGCAGGGGGGTTTGGACACGTGGCAGTTCAGGATGGCTCTGCTTTTGGCAAGTGTCAGCTTGGCTGGAGGAGTCTTCTCAAATGGTGCCACCTTAGGGAGAGATTTGAAATTCAAATGAGGTTAGCTACGGAGGAATGGAGGGTGGACATGTGGCAACATCTCTGGGAGATCCTGCAGTGACATGTGGCGGGAGGGAAGAGAAGGAGGAGAAGTGCCATGTGGCGCCATCTCAAAAATAAGATAAAAAGTGAATTTATGGAGGAAAATCAGCATTTGTGCCACCTAAGCCTATGTTTGAATTTTTTTGAATTGTTGCTTTTTCTAAAGGAGGACAAGAGTGACATGTGTCCTCTACTTTTTCTGAAGGAAGCTAGGAATGACACATGTCCTCTACTTTTTTTAGAAAAGTAGGGAGAGACATGTGTCAGTCTACTTTTTCTGAAGGAGGCTAGGAATGACATGTGTCCTCTACTTTTTTTGAGAAAAGTAGGGAGAGACATGTGTCAGTCTGCTTTTTCTGAAGAAGGGAGAGATTGACACGTGTCTCTTGCAGGAGACATACTTCAAATGGTGCCACCTCTGAGGAGACAAGCTTTACTTTTTCTGGACAGGGCAGCATATGACACGTGGCATCTCATTGTTGCATTGGAATGACACATGGCACTGGGTGAAGATGGTGGATACTAACACGTGGCATAGAATGAAGAGAATGTCTAATGACATGTGGCAGCATCTTAAGGTGTCCCCACATTGACACGTGTTGGAGGATGGAAGGAGAGAGAAAATGACATATGGCGCCACCTCTAGGTGAGCCCCACGTTGACACATGGCAGGGAAATGGAAGGAGAGAGAAAATGGTCCAGTGGCGCCAATCCAGGGACAAGGCTCCTGCATTTTTGGGTTTTTTCAAAATTCAGGTTTTTCAAAAGAAGGCCTATGTGACACCACCTCAGTATGGGCCCCACATTGCTTCTTTGTTGAAATAAAGACAAGACAAAAAATCTCTTTTTGGAATTTTCATAAAAATTTGGACTAATTGGCAAAACAGAAATTTTGAAAAGAGTTGGCCTCTCTAGGGCGATTTTGTAAAAGGAAGATATTTGAAATTGTTGACAAAAGGGCAAAATCTGAGATGAAGTGGCTGAAATCCATATTGAAAACTATCCAGATCATTTTCCTGAGGAAATATTTTGAAATTCAGAGTCCTGGGGGTAAAATGGGAAGAATTGGTAATTTTGAAGACCCAGGGTTTTGTAATCAATTTTGAAAAGAGTTGAAATTCGAATCTGGATTGAAGGTTTTGAAATTGAGAGTTCTGGACCTCGAAATGTCATGCTGTGCAGTGAAGTGATATGAAATGCTCATGCAATGATATGCAATGACATGTCTTATGAAATGTAATCCTGAACTAGGACTTGGTGATTCCAGTCTCCTATCAGGGATAAAACTTTGAACATCTGAGTAAAAGTAGAGAAATTTTGAGAGTTGCAGATGCAATTTGGGCTTTTGCAAGTTTCGAGCTCAGAAAATGACCACTTTGCCCTTCGGCAATTTCGGAGGCTGGATGATGATGCTTGGTAGCAATGTCGGGGAGGTGAGTGAAAATTTGGGGTGTTTACAGATGCCCCTCTTTGCTACTAAGCCGGCTGATGGCCGAGCTTAGTGGCAAAGAAAACACACCAAATTTGGGCTATATAAAATGCCCCAGTTAGAAGGATCTGACTGGGTATGAAGAAATTAGCCCGAGGAAGATGGTAGATATGAAATGGAGAATAAAGAGAAAAGATTTTCTCTGTGAGAGTGAAGTTCAGGTTTTTTCCCTTAACCTGGATGGGACAGAAAATTCTTCATATGGAACGAGGCTCGGATTTGACCCTTAACCTGATTGGGGGAATGAAATATCTCATTGAAATGAGACTCAGGTTTGTACCCTTAACCTGATCGGGCGGAAAATGGAATACCTCATCAAATGAGGCTCCGGTTTATACCCTTATCCTAATCGGGCGGAAAATGGAATACCTCATCAAATGAGGCTCAGGTTTATACCCTTATCCTGATCGGGCGGAAAATGGAATACCTCATCAAATGAGGCTCAGGTTTATACCCTTATCCTGATTGGGTGGAAAATGGAATGGAATCCTCGAAAGAAGAGACCATGATGGAACCTTCGGATTTTATACAATAAATCCGACAGGGGTTTTGCAAAAGGAAGGAAAAATGGGGTCCCTAAAGCTTGAAAAGGGATCGATCTTGGGTGTCTCATTGCTGAGACTAAATAGCTTTTGAAATTGCCTTTTACGAGAAAATGATTGGTGGTTTGACCTCGAACCGAAATGGGACTGTCTATGGTTGGATAGTGGGGACACAGGGAAGTGTGCAAATCAGAGAGCTCACGCTCTCAAAGAAGGGAAGGAATCAAGTCTTTAAGAGGGATTTAAAATTGGTGTCAGGATGTATCAAAAAATGGACATCACGCTCTCGCTTCGCGTCCAGATAGCTAGAAAATATTGTCAAAATATTGAGAATTCTGTTGTTGATTCAAAATATTTGAAAATGATGCATATTGTGGCAAAAACATTCTTTCTTTTCTACCTGAAGCATTACCTCCAAACGAGCTTCACTTCGTAGAGTCAAGATTGAGGATCCAAATTGCTTGCAATTGACCTTCTTCAAGGAAGTTATCAATTTTCTTGATATGAATAGGAAAGAGAATTTGATATTATGAAAGCAATTGATGAAAGAGTATTGATAATAGAATTTCACAAATTTAAATAAGATTCTTGATAGATTTGGCAGTTTGATATCCTGGGAGCTTCTCTCATGAGGATCTTTCTGCACTCTTTTGGCTCTCTTGGGTTTTCTCCTTCATTTTGGAGATGTCTTGACTTTTCTTTCTTTCTTTTTCCTCTCTTTCTCTCTTTTGGAAAGGTACGTCTCAAACTCCTTCAACTTGGAGATGTTTCGATCCTTCTTTGACGATATTGGCTCATAGGTTGGAGATCTTGGGATGATAGCTGAAATTAAATATCTTTCAGGGATTGTCGGGAGGTTCATCGCATCTGCCTTCATCTCGACAGTGCTTTGGACTTTCCCTGGAAGGATCCGTCACAAACTCTATCATCGTGGAGATGTTTCAAATCTTCTTTGGCCCCGGGGGTCTGCTCGCTTAATTCGCCTTCATCTTGGCGACAATTGAGAGATCCCCTTTGCGGATATTTAATTGCAGCTTAGGTGATTTTGAGGAGACAGGGTTTAGGTAAATGCTCTCTTTTCTTAGCGCTCAGGATATTTCCACTGCCCCATCCTTACAAGAATAGTCTTTAAAGATGTGCCATTGACTGCGATCAATATCAATCATTTATGGCTTTGCAATAACATTGAATCTTCTTTTGCTGGCCATATGGAGGATTTATCCTTCATCCTTTTGGTTGGCCAATAAAAAGAATTTGAATTTTGAATCTCTTTTCGCAAAAGCTTCACTCTTTTGGAAGTAATGCTGAAGGTAAATTAAGATAGAGATTTGTGCAATAAAGATTCTGAAATCAATAAATAATTTGATTGACAATTTGACAAATTTTTCTTAAAATTCTGGGTGAAAGAGCATTTGAGGTCCAGCTCAACACATCCGTGACGAAAATTCTCCTCTCTTTTTCCCCAAAAAGAGAGACTCAGGCTTAGCCCTTACCTGAATGGGAAATGGGAAATACTTCTCTCTTCCCTGAAGAGGAGGTGTTTGCAAAATGAACTTTCGAAGAGAAATTAAGCTTTCGTTAAAGCTCCCTAATATTAGGCTTCTCTTATGGAAAAGGGGCCGATAATAGTGAGGTCGGAAAATTGGGTCATGAAGGAACGAGCCCATCACACTATCCCTGAAAAGAGGGTCCTTCATGACGAAAAGGGCCTAGTAGGAAAATTTGGGGGGCCACAAGGAAAGCGAGTCTCCGTCGAGCTTCTCCCTATAAAAAGGGTTCCTTGTGTGAAATTGGAAATTGTTTTGCAAACGGTTCACGAAGACGCGAGTCCCTTCAAACTCTCCCTGAAACGGGGCTAAGTGAACGAATTGGATAGCATGCAAAAAGAACGAGCTCCCTCGAACTCTCCCTAAAAGGGTCTCTCGCAAGAGAAAATGATTGAAATTGGATATTGGGATTGATTGACCCGTAGGTCGAAATTGGAAATTGGGAAATTGATTGTTGGAAATTGGGTGACCCGGAGGTCGAAATTGGATGACCTGACGGTCGAAATTGAGAATTGGTTGACCAAAAGGTCGAAATTGGGTGACCTGAAGGTCGAAATTGAGAATTGAGTGGCCCGAAGGTCGAAATTGGAGATTTGGGTGACCCGAAGGTCAAAATTGGAAATTGAACTTGGAAAATTGGAATTGGGTGACCCAGAGGTCAAAATTGAGAATTGAGTGACCCGAAGGTCGGAATTAAAGAATTGAATCATCCGAAGATTTAAATTGGACATTGGTGGGCATAATATCAAATTTGAGAAATTGACTGACCCTGAAGATCGATATGACTTGGATCAACATAGGAGAATAAATGGCTCGAGTCAGAGCTTGAAGAAATTAAAGAGATCACGAGTCGAAACTTAGATCAACAAAGGAAAATGACGAGCTCGAGTCAGAGCTCGAGTAAAGTAATGAGATCATGAGTCAGAACTCCGATCAACAAAGAAAAATGACGAGCTCGAGTCAGGGCTCGAGTAAAGTAAAGAGATCACGAGTCAGAACTCGGATCAACAAAAGAAAATGAAGAGCTCGAATCAGAGCTTGAATAAAGTAAAGAGATCACGAGTCAGAACTCGGATCAACAAAGGAAAAATAATTTGAAGGAATACCCGAGTCGGAACTCGGTTTTTCAAAGAAAATATAATTTGAGAGAAAACTCGAGTCCGAACTCGGTTTTTCAAAAGAAAATAAAAACCAACTTAAAATTTGGATTTTGAGATAATGCCAGTTCGAGTACTGGTATTTTGAAATAATACCAGTTCGAGCACTGGATTTTGGTTCAGTACTGGTGATTGTCTTTCAATTTTGAATCATTAGGAATTGTGATGGGACTGTTTGTCGAAATCCCAATACTGACCAAGTTGTTATTAATGCAAATGAATGCAAATTGATTCATATGAATGCATAAGTGTGTAAAATGAGAGATTTGTTTATCCTGCCTGCGTACAGAACAAAATCTTAAAATGCCCCAGTGTAACTGGGAAAGAAAGTTTGATTGAAGAAAATGGTAGGATTACAAGGGAAGAATAGATGCTTCAAGTATAGAACTTTTTCAAGTGTCGAGCATTAATGGGATCTGGTATATCTACCCCATCGGCATTGATGAGCCGATATGAGTTGCGGGGTAATGCTTCTTTGACAACATAGGGACCTTCCCAATTTGGCGACCATTTGCCATCGAGATGATATTTTAGATAGGACGTGGATCGAAGCACTAAATCGTTGACTTTGAATCTCCTTTTAATGACAGACTTTGCGTACTGCCTAGCTATTCTCTGGCGATAGGATTGAGCATGCTCGGCTGCTTTTAGCCTTCTCTCGTCGAGCAAGTCTAGTTGTACTAGTCGTTGCTGCTGGTATTGATCAAGAGGTAATTTTAGAAGTGAAGCAAATTTCAAGGCGGGCTTCTGAACATGTAGTGGCAATACCACTTTTGTTCCATAGACCAGTTCTGATGAAGTAGCATTCGTTGGAGTGCGAATGGTAGTCCGATAGGCCCATAGTGCATCATGGATCTTCTCATGCCAGTCACGGCCTGTTTTCACGGTTCGCTCCAAGATACGGATTAAAATTTTGTTGGTGGCTTCTGCCTGACCATTTCCTTGAGGATAGTATGGAGCGGAGAAATGATGACGAATTTTGAATTTTGAGCAGAAAGTCTTCATTCTTTTATTCTTGAAATGACTGCCATTATCTGACACGATGTCATGCGGGATGCCAAAACGGTAAAGGATGCTCTTGTGAATAAAAGAGAACACATGTCGGCCTTCTACTATGCGAAGGGTGATGACTTCTACCCACTTGGTGAAGTATTTTGTTGCAGCAAGGAAGTATTTGTGGCCATTTGAAGCAGAGGGAGTGCTGGGACCTACAACATCGAAGGCCCACATAGAGAACGGCCATGGAGAAACAACATATTGCAAATATGTTGCGGGAGCATGAATAGAAGGTGTGTGTATCTACATTGGACACACTTCTTCACAAAATGGTAACAGTCTTGCTGCATAGTCTTCCAATAGTAACCTGCTCTGATGATCTGCTTGATAAGGGTTTGGTAGCCGACGTGGCCACCATAGATGCCTTTGTGTGCTTCTCGCACGACTTTTTTGGCTTCGTCTTCGTCTAAGCATCTGGAATACTCTGAACTGAATCCACGACGATAAAGGACATTGGCCAGAATGAAATATCAGGTAGACATACGCTGAATTGCTCGCTGCTCTTTCTTTGAGAGTTCTGGAGGAAATTCACTGGTTTTTATGAAAGTTTTGATATTTAATACCAAGGCTTTTTCTGTGACGCCCCAAAACCCCGACCTTGTAAAAACCTTTGGTTTTTTAGCAAATTTTTTTTCTTTTTTAAGAGTTTGAAACAGATAGCGGAAGTGCAAAGGGGTAAGCAAAGGCCGCAAGTCTGAGCGAGCCACAGTAAAAGATACAAGCCACATGTCCATTCCAAATACATATATCATCAGAGTTTTACAAAATGAGACTGAAAACACCCATACAACGAGTCTCTCCCAAAATGAGAGGAAAACTCCCCTCAAACCCCAAAACAAGACAAGGACCAAGATCTGCAGCTAAGTGTGGGTCTCAAGTCTCCAACCGTACATCGTCGCATCGCCACTGCGCCTACTCATCACCTGTATCCCCATAAAACGGGGTCATAACTCTTGCGAGTTGGTGAAGAACAACAACATTGTATATCCATTTTATCAAGAAAATCACATAGCATGTAGCAGGTAAAGTGACAGATATATGTGCAAGTGTCAGGTAAGTGCTTGTGCTAGAAGACTGTAAAACTACAAGTAAGTATCAGTGCAACAACTGAACAGAGCAGCAACTAACCAACAAAGTACAACAGTCTAATGGAAGTGCAAGCAGTGCTAAAGTAAGCAAGTAACCAACTACTGTATGTCAGTTTGTTTGGTTAGTCTTTATGTTCTTCTTTTTAACCTCCTTCGGGTACGCGAAGGAAAGACCCTCGAGTCCTATGAGACATGCACCCGGCGTCTGTTATTAAATTTCTAGTGTGGTAACCGGGGATGCTACAGAATGAGAAAAACCACCTACGGGCGACACGCAGCCAGGAGAAGCCTTTCGCAGGGGCAAAGGATTGCAATCCATACTACTGCAGTAGCAAAGGTCCCTGTGGAGGGCAACCTTGACCTCCCTAACTCCGAGTGACTGGAGGTCAGAGGGCACATCGGCTCCTCAAAAGAACAGGTCGTAGTAACGACACGTCACTCGGGGCTGTACCATTCACCCTCTCCCTGGGTGACCAAATTTGTGAATGGGGCGCGGTAGGATTATCTTATTTAGGCTCATTCTTCAGGTCATACCTCCATTCGAAGTAGATGTGCCTCGTGGTCCCGCGGGGTACGCAAACGAGGACTTGGCCTGCCCATCCACGTGCTCAGCCTCTCACGGCCACACGAGCACATCGCCTGTGAAGATGATATTATAACATTTTCATTTTATGCCTAGGGTGACACAAGGTGTGAGTACACTCCCACAAACCCGGGCCACTGCCCGAAGACTCCAATCGAGTCCCAAACCTCAACAGGTCGAAAGTGTCATACCCTACAGTGCTTTCAGTTCTTTCCAGGTGTATGTCACATCGAGTACAACACACGCCTCTGGTGTGTCGTATATCCATTGATATACGAATGTGGGCCAAAACAAGAAGTACTCGACAAATCCGAACGGGTGACATACGTGTCATGATGTGCCACGTGCATAAATCACACATTATCACGATTGGGAACACATATTCATAAAGGCACAATTCTGAGCGATAACAGGCTCAACATATATATATATATATATATATATCATCATGTTCGTACGACAACATATGTCCAAAGCTTTAAGCATGAATTTCCCAAATATACATATTTCCGCCGCCCTACGTCGGCTCCAACACTTAGCAAAATCATTCGCTCAGGGAAAATCGCAGTGTCAACACTTATGAGTGTCGAGAAAGATTCTTAAAGTAACCCCATGTGTACGGGGCTTACGTGAATACATCCGTGATGTGCCACCGCACTAGCAAAACTCAAAAAAGTCAAAACAACGGTTTTCTGCTGAAAACGTCGAAAAACCCAATACTTGGGAATCGTAATAAGGTACATGGGCAGCGTACCGCTCGCCACACTATACCCCTTTCCAAACTCACCACGATGTGGCAGCGAAGGCTAAGGTGGTCATTCTGGACCACTGACGGGACGTGCAAGGGTAAAATGGCACAACGTGTGCCAAAATGCCAAAAAGGCTAACCGTAGCCCACCAGGCCCTATAGGCAGTTCTGAACCATGCACCGTTGGTGCCAAGTGTACTAAACGGGCTGTTTGGACATCATACACGTGCTGCAAGGATTACATTAGTGACTCTCCATCGATTTTGCCTTCATGCGCGCATTTTTGTGCTTTTTGAATTGGCGGCGAGGTGGAAATCACATAAGTAGGTTATCTAGGCATGTCGTACCAGACTCATAGGGCTGCGACAGCCACCAACACGAGCTTCACTAAGCTCTACAACGAGGCTACCGGGTGGGTGCAGCAGGACACGCAACCACCTAGTGGTTGGCTAAGCCTTGCGGGCGCACTTAGCACCCGCCGCCACCATAAGGCTCCAACCCGGGTCGTTTGGGCAGCCTGGTCTGCTAGACCAGACCTGGACCCACCTTGGTCTGACCTATGTGTCATACCCTAGGCTGCTAAGGCAGCAGCCCGCAATGGGCCGCGAGCAGCCTGCACCATGGGGTGCGGCTAAGGTGCCGTTGGAAGGCAAACTGGCCAGCGACCAGCTGGTCTAGTCCACATGGGACCAGACCCTGCCGGGTCTAGGAGGGAACCTCCTTGGCCAAGGGACAGCCAGCAGCAAGGCTGCAGCCTGCTGGCTGCTGGGGCATGTCCCAACGAAAAGGGTGCTCCTGGTGTAAAGCACACCCGGTTACCCAAAACCGTGGGCGTCCCGTGTGGCGCCCCTTCCCCCACATGATTGAGAAAGAACCCACGGGTGGGTCTGAACCCCGAGGTGAGTCAGACCACCCTGCCATACCCAACGCTGCAGAGGTTGCAGCGGGACACGGCGAGTCCCAACCAACTTCTCTCTTTTTTTTTTTTTAGTTATATAGTTATTTACATAACCCAAAAATAGCCTGAAAGATGACCCGATTTGGGGTCCGTCTGCACCGAAACAGCAAAAATTTTCAACACGGAACTTGTAGATCCGTGTCTCAGCTTCACACAGACACCAAGATCACTTGGATCCGACCATCGGTCTGGGAAATGGCGCTGTGTTACCAGACAGTGTCTGGAACTTTCTAGACCACTGTCAAAAACCTGTCAGTCTGCTAAAACCTGACTTTTTGAAGGGTTTACAAAGAGAATCAGGGGAAATCGCAAACATCAAAGTCGTATATAATTGTTCTACCTTTCCAAAAAGTTATAGCGTGAAAAATTCCGGCAAACAGTTTAAGAAATATCACTGGATTACCGGACAATGTTCAGGACTTCCTGTGCACTGACAGAAGTTCTGAACGTCTGCTAAAAATGAGGCTTTTTAGCGAGGGTTGCTGACTGAACCAGCGAAAACTGTAAACATGAAGGTTGGAGAACGTTGTCTCCCCTTTCTGAAAAGTCTAAGATCGTCTCATTTGGACCAGTATCGAGTGAGATATGGTCTTCTGAGCAGAGGAGACTCCGGAGCTCCAGAACTCCGAAATCGCCCAAGGACAGTTCCATTGCGTAGAACGTCCAGTGTGTGTGTGTTTACCACAGCGATGAGTCAATCCCTCTAAAACACACCCACACTCATACAAGTATCATGACTTAGAAGAAAAAGAAAAACCCAGACCAGCCATAACAATTTTTACATGCAATTTTTCAAAAGAAGTGGAATGCAAAGTGAAAGCTCTTCACCTTCGGGGTTTTTCGGCATAAGGACAGAGATGGTTCCGGTGTGGTGGTGCTGGTGCCCTCACTTGCACTCTCTCAGCCACACTCACCTCACTCTCTACACTCTCTTCACTCTCACACTTGAGAGAGGAGAGAAAAAGGGAAAAATGGAGGGAGACGGTTGAGGAGGAGGAAGAGAGAAATGAATTTCTCTCTCCTCCCTCCCTTAAATAACCACTCCATGAGATGGAGGGCTGGGATGAGAGGGGAGGAGATGGAGGGATCTCCTCCCACACGCCCCCCCCCCCCCCCCCCTCCCTCTAGGTGCTATAAGGGCTAGTTCAAGGGGATTTGACCCCCTTCATGATGGGCCTAGCTCAAGGGTGTACAACCCTTGAGCCTAGCCCACAACTACTCTCCCTAAATTAGGGAGAGTAGGTCTCCCCATAGACCACCTTTTGACCCTAAGGTCAAACCCCTTTTTAAAAATCAAATCAACTCTTTTTTTTTTTTTGACATGATGGGCTGGAGCTACCCCCTAAGGGGCGCCCCCTCCAGCCCAATAGCCGTTGGGTTTTGGGCAACCTCTTATGGTAATGCCAAAACCCAACCCCAACTTTTGAAAATTCATGCTTTTCAAAAATGCTATTTAAATATCATTTTTTTTGTATTATTGTTTTATCATATATATATATATATTTTTTTAAAAGTAGCATGGGCTGAGCTCATGCTCACGTGGGCCCCATGGTAACTACCTTTTCCAAATTCCAAATTAGGTCTTGGAGATTTTTTTGAAAAAGTCTCTTTTAACTTTACAAAAATCAAATTTTAATATCTCATAAAACCTTAGTAAATTTTTCATTTAAAAGCTAGGTTTCAATCATTTAAGCAAATTTCATTTCAAACCTTATCCTTTGTAATCTAAAACCTAAGTTTTAAATTTATTTATTTAGGTTTTCTATTCTGACAAAATTTGCTCTCGTCGTGACTCGTATTTACCGATATACCCGTTTCGCCATACTACACGAAATATTTTCCTAGTTTAGGTTTCAAATTCGGGATGAACCTACTTAGATGTGTTATAAATCTAGTCTAGGGATATCGGACCTTAGTTTGCCAAGGTCGTCCTTAATTGCTTCGTAAATCGAATCTTACGCGATTAAGACTTCGTATTGCTATATTAGCACAGTTACGAGAAATTTTTGTGATAAAGCAAGAGGTAACAAATAATAAAGCACATGCCAATACAAAATATCTCAGAAATATCGTGGTTCTTACATTTTCTTTTGCTCAGCTTGATGTACTTGTTCTATTGGAAGGATGGCAGGTTGGTCAAGTCTGCCAATTTCGAAGGAGAAACAAGATTCTCCACTCTTGAACGCCATAATGGAGCCTAAACTGGCCAGACTATCGGCCACTTGATTAAAATCTCTTTTGATATGAAAGAGATGAAATTCTTCAAATTTGCTGACAAGAGCTGAAACAATTTTCTGGTAAGGAAATAGTTTTTGATCTTTGACTTGCCATTCGACTCAGACTTGATTGACAATGAGTAATGAGTCGCCATAAGCGTGCACTCTTTTGACATTGAAGTCTAATAGAATCTTTAGTCCTTGAATCAGGGCTTCATACTCAGCCATATTGTGGGTGCATTGAAAATCTAATTTGAGAGAAAATGGAATCATCTCCTTCTCTGGAGTGATTAACAAGATCACAATGTCTATTCCAACCATATTCTTGGAACCGTCGAAAAACAAATTCCAGATTGGATATTGCTGGATGTTGCATATTTGCTCGTCCGGGAAATCATCTTCGGCTTTTACTTCTTCTGCCAAATAAAAGTCAGCCAATTGATCTGCAATTGCTTGGCCTTTTATTGATTGCTGCGAGACATATTCTAAGTCATACTGCATCAGTAAGACTTGCCATTTGGCGACTCATCCGCTGAGGAATGGTTGCTCTAAGATGTACTTGAGAGGATTGAGTTTGGATAAGATTTTGACTTCGGATGCCAGCAGGTAGTGTCTTAGCTTCTGACACATCCATACCAGAGCTAGGCAGGTCTTCTCTATTTGAGAGTATTTCTTTTCATAATCTATGAAAGTCTTACTCACATAATAAATGGTGTGCTCTATCAGACTGCCTTCTTTGTATTGCGCCAAGAATCTGCCACATGTGACTTGATTGACTGAGATGTATAGCAGAAGAGGTTTTCCCAATTCTGGTGGCTTCAAGATAGGAGGGTTGAGAAGATATTTCTTGATTTAATCAAACAATTGCTGACATTTTGGTCCCCATTCGAACTTCACTCCTTTTCTGAGCAAGTGGTTGAAGGGTTCGCATCTTATTGCCAAGTTGGAAATAAATCGCTGAATTGATTGCATGCGTCCTTGAAGGCTGCACAATTCTTTGAGATTTGTCGGGGGTGGCATATCGATAATAGCCTTTGCTTTGGCTGGGTCAACTTCAATTCCCTTTTTGCTGACCAGAAAACCCAACAATTTGCCTGATTCGACTCCAAAAACACACTTTTGAGGGTTAAGCCTTAGCTTATAAAGAATGAGTCGCTTAAAAACTTGATCAAGAGCTTCAATATGATCTTCTTCCTCTTTGGATTTCACGAGAATATCATCAACATATGCATCTATGATTTTGCACATCTGATCATGAAAGATAACGGCCATTGCCCGTTGGTACGTTGCTCCAGTATTCTTGAGCCCAAAAGGCATAACTGTATAGCAGAAAGTGCCCCAAGGCATAGTGAAGGAAGTTTTTTATTTGTCACGGGCGACCAACTTAATCTGATTGTAGCCAGAATATCCATCCATGAAAGAGAACATGGCATGTCTTGCTGTGCTGTCGACTAGAAGATCAATGCTTGGAAGTGGATAATCATCTTTCAGAGTTGCTTTATTGAGGTCTCTGAAGTCTATGCAAATCCTTACTTTGTCGCTTTTCTTTGGAACAACGACGATATTGGCTAACCAATCTGGGTAGTCAATAGTTCGAATGAATCCTGCTTTGAGCAGATCTTCAAGTCCTTCTTTGACTTGTCGTTCTATTTTGGGATCCATTTTTCTCAGTTTCTGCTTAACTGGCTTAGTATCTGGCTTCAAAACGAGGCGGTGTTCGACCAATTTTGGGTATAGACCCGGCATATCTTCATATGTCCATGCAAATACTTCTTCATGTTGCTTAAGAAAATTAGTGAGCCTTTCCTTCTCTCCCGAGCTTAGATTGGTTCTGATCTTGAGAATCTTGGGATTATCCTCTGAACCGATATTGACATCTTCCGTCGGATCTTGTACTAAAGTAGATGGTTTGTCTTGCTTCTGAACTTAGGCGAACTCTGGTAATTCCTGAAGAGACTGATCAAATTCTGCATAATCATCTTATTGCTTTGCAACTTTGCTATCTTCTGTGCTTGCTTTGACTCGGTGAATTGCTGTCGATTTCTGGAAAGCCTTTGGATTGAGAATGAGCTTCTTGATTGCTCGTGAAGACATTCTGAAATTTTGGATAATAAATTTGATTTAGGGAAAATTGCCCATCATAAGACAAACAATCATTTGAAAAGAACAATGCATAAAATGGCATTAAAATTATAAAATAAGGAGATAGACGAAAAGGAGACAGATGACACCCAGATAGACAAAGAAACTCAAAATTTTATTGATTTTGAATTGATCAAAGACATTAATAAAATAAGACATTTATTGAAAAAAATAGAAAGAAAATAATAAATGGTTCTCAATATGTTCCTTTGACAAAAACGGTCTTCTTTGATGAGCTCCCGCCGGAGAACCCTAGTCCTGCTCTATGGGGATGATGCTTTTGGATCATTGGTTCAATGCGACCATCTTCATTTTTGCCTAGTCCTTTGAAGGGTTGATAACCATGCTTCAGAAGTAAATCAAATCCCTTTCTTGCTTTCATGAATTGTGGGAACAACGGATGATCTTTGATGGCACTGTAGTTGACCTGGCCTCCAATCTTGAAGAATTTGGGACCTCTTCATCGGGTCATGGCTACAGTGTGCAGAGATAGTTCTGATGATGTCTGGAGTATTTCCCGACTTTCTCTGAGATTGATTTCTTCGCTCTCTCTGATGCTAGGGATATCTGCAGTGAATGATGGTCGAGGGATCATGGGCTACGGGAGCCTTTCTTCCGGGTCCTCTCCCAATACTGTTGTAATCATTCCACCTTTTGACCATTTTACGCACTGATGAAGGGTGAAAGGTACTGTATTAGCATTATGAATCCATGTCCTTCCGAGCAGCAGATTATAGGTGGGTGGCACATTGACCACATGGAAAAACACTGAATGCACTGAATAATTGATTAATACTTCCAGGAATATCTTGCCTTTGGTCGTCTGACCATGATTGTCAAACCCATAGATAGTGATAGGATCTGGAATGTATTCTTCGTCCTTGATCCCTAATGATTTTGTTGTCATCTCGGGACATATATTGAGGTTGCTGCCTCCATCAACCAACATATGTGGTACTATCATTTCTCTTACTTGAACAACGATGTACAGAGCATTATTATGAAAGGAATGAGTCTTTGGAAGGTCCTCATCCGAGAAAGTGATTGGTGCATTGGTCATGGCTGAATTCACAATTTGTGCCATGTCTTCGGGTGTGGTACTGGGCTTAACTTTAATCTTTCTGAGCAGATCATTCAGTACTTGTTGGTGCTTGCAGAAATTCTTGGCCAAGTCAAGAATGAAAACATTGGACAGAGCAGTCAGAAGCTTCTGACTTGAATTTTCTGGCCTGGGTTTGATGAACTGATTAAGGAAATCAGGAATTCCTTTTAACTTGGGGGATGACTTTGTGGGCTCTTCGGACACTTTCATCCTGCCAAATGCTGAGATTATATCCATCTTCTTGGAAGTTGGAGCTGCTTGTCGTAGCACTGACACCTGATGCTGAACTTGGAGATCTTGTACGGAACACAGTTTGATGTGTTTGTGAGGTAGAAATGGTTGTTCTGATATCATTGTTGTGGTATGTGAAGGAAAGGGTTGTTTGAGAATGTCCATTTTCTCTTCTTCTTCTCCTTCCACCAACAGATTCTTGTCAATAAGGTCCTGCACGATATTCTTGAGAACAAAGCAGTTCTTAGTGTTGTGTCCCACTGTCCTGTGGAACTTACAGAAGTGGTCTTTCCATTTTCCCATAGGCACAGGGGGATCAACCAGTCTAGGCAACTTGACCATCTCTTTCGACAACATGTACTTGAGTACATCTTCGAGTGATTGGTCTAAAGGAGTGAATTTTCTATTGCAACTTCATCCTTCATGTTTGGTCTTCTCGCGTAGTTTCGGCCCTTGATCCTGCTGAGGAGGCTTACTGTATTGAGGAGCAGGCTTTCCTTTCTGATCTTTGTTATTCGAACTTCCTGCGCCGTAGCAGTAATCTTTCTTCTGCCCTTTGTGATGATTTCGGCTATTGTGGTCGTTGTCGGCAGAATAGGTGAAATGTGTCTTTTTCTTCTGTTCACCTTAGGGGTTATGCTTGGGAAATGTGAAGCCTTCGTAGACTCCATTCTCTACACTCAGCTCGAGCCATTCAGCTCGTTTAATCAACTCAATGAAAGTCCGGGATGGTACAGTAGAGATTAATCCTCTTAATGGTTGCGAGAAATTGTTGAGGATTAATGACAAGGCGTGCCTTTCAGATATAGGATCTCTCATTTTATTGTAGGCTGACCTCCATCTATGAATAAAGTCTCGTGCTTTCTCATTTTCATTCTGCCTCAGACTGCAGAGATGACTTAGTGTCAGGAGCGCCTCCGTGTTGAACAGGAAGCATTCAATAAATAAATTTACAACTTTGTCGAACTCCTTGAGCTCGATGGGGTTGATATGCTCAGCATACCATTTTGCTGCAACTCCTTCCAAGCTGTGGGGAAAACATAGAAATAATGCTTTGTTGTCACTCTTGAACCTTGAGCACTTTGCGAAGAAAATGGCGAGGTGAGCTTTTGGGTCGCCAGAACCGTCGAACTTGATGAATTTACGAGGTAGATTTTTTAGGTCTTCATCACCTTCCAAGCCATCATAAAAGTCCTCGCTAGTGAATACTTTCTTGCCCTTGTCACGGGCTTGAAGATCTTTAACCACTTTGGCCATTTCCTAGGGCTCTTCTGCAACTTGACTTTTTGACTTGCGGCTCTTACTTTGGCCACGTTTCTGGAATGCCGGGGGTACCTCATACTCTTCATCGGTGTTTTCAGTTGAGTCTGATTCATCTGAAATCTCCTTTGGCTGGATCTGCTTTTTGGAAGCCTTCTTATCCCTGTGCCCGTGGAACTTCTCTCTGAATGGATTCCTTTCTGAGCTGGTCCCGGGTTGCTCATTCATCATCTTGTTCATCATTTTTCGAAACATGGCATACATTTGAGGGTCTATGCCATCATCCTCTTGTTGTTGCTCTTGACTCCTCTCGGATTCGCGGGGAGCCCATCTCTTCTTCTGAGGCTGACGAGTATTGAGATACCATTGTTCTTTTGCCTGATCTTGTCTGAACCATCAAATGATGTGGATGCTTTCTGCAGAGCAAAGACCTGATTAGATTCTGAAGGAATTGATTTTTTTGAAAAATATTTGCTAGAAATATGGCAGATGATTTGAAAAAGATATCCCATTACTAGGGATTGAGTCGTCGCAGGAATCACGACAATTGTGTTGTCATTCTTTGGAAGAGAAATAAACAACGAAAATGTGCCTTGCTACCTAGGCGAGGTCGTCAAACCATAGTAGAAAGATGGAAAATTTTATTGAAATGAGGAAAATATGATTTTATTGATCTTGACAAAGAGGTGGAGGACAAAAAATTTGTCACCATTCATGATAATCGGCAGACACTCTAGGACCAGGAAAAATTTTGAGAGAAACAAAGGAGTCCCAGCCGTAGCGGGCAGAATGATATGCCCCGGACCATTGTGCGGAAGTGAGATCAAACTCTGCCATAGCTCCTGATAGCAATCGAGCTTCGACGTACTGCTGCCTCTGGGAGAACTGCCAAACACATCGCTCTGGTTGGTAGTAAGTGCAGAAGAATGGTCTTAACAACTTGAATCGCTTGCCATAAGTATATGTATATCTGGGAAGAGACAATTGTCGATCAAAATAGTCTCAGACTATGTCATCTTCTTGAACGCTATCAATCATGGACCGGTACTGTGCCACTGGAAGAAGTTCTTGACCATTGTATTTGAAAGAGCTCGCTCGGGCTGGAACATGCTGGAAGAACCAGGATTGGAGTGCGTAGATGCATCCTTCGACAAGAATGGATTCTCCGAGTGAGAAACGAGTCAGACCCCGATACAGGAAAGCAAGAGCTGCCATGGCTATGGAAAGACGATTGGTTTGTTGACTTCCCCATCTTCTCATAAGCTGGATTATTTTGATGTCCATGTAGTTTTGTCCATTTGGGAAGAGGGCTAATCCTACAGTGCATAGGACCATTGCATTCTGGATCCTTTCTCTAGCTGTCCTGGATAGCGAGCTGACTTCGACGAAGGTCCCATATTGACGGTATAATTCAAGCAGATTGACATATTTATTTTCGTCCAACTGAATCAGGGGCCAAGATCGGCGGCCTGTCATGTGAGCTAAGGAGTCTCGGGGGTCCAAACCCTTGACATTGATCAGGAACTGATTCTCTAATGGATCTCCTGGTTGACCGGCTGGTTCTGGTAATCCCATGATTTCTGAAAATTCATCCATTAAAAGGATCATTTCTCCCCATGGGAACCAGAATGTACACGTCCGAGGATTCCATCGCTCTGCCATTGCATGGATCAGGTTTCCATTCACTGTCTTCTTTCCAACTGTTGATGCCACTTCTAATCCGCACTCGCTCAAATGGTCCGGGAACATTCGAGAAAAGCTTTTGAGCCAGGAATAGGACCACCGGGGAATGAAAGTTCCGGTGCTAAGAGCTCAATGTTCAGGATGACCTTGTCGCACCTCGTAGGAGATGTGACCTTCAGGAAAGATAGGATCGACTTGACTGGATGCCATCGGACTGAAACAGGGACAGACTCAAAATCAGACTTAGGAAAATATAGAAAATTTTGAAAATTTGCAGGCAGGATATAAATGTAGTTGGAAATTCGAGATCCAGTAGAACGGGTGAATGGAAAATCACCTGGAGTTTTGAAAGAAATTGGTGTGTTTTTCTTTGCCACTAAGCTCGACCACAACCGACTTAGTAGCAAAGAGGGGCATCTGTAAATGTTGAGAAACTCTATTTTGATGTCACATAATATGATACATTGTCGTATTTGATTTTATATAATATGATAATATGTCTTCTTGAAAAATGTTATATTATGACTGGATATGTTTTGCCATATATCTAACGAGTATTTGATGCAAGGATATCTCACTCAAAAAGGATGGAGACCTCCTGTTCAAGTACAACTATGGTGCAATCATACTCCTTGAAGAAAAAGCTTGATGAGCCATGCATTCCTAAAGACCATCTAAAGAGATCAGCTACCTCAAGTTGAAGACTTTTTTCTTCTTTAGAGTCATATGTAACAGAACCTTCAGAAGCATGCATATTGCATATTACATACTCATTTAGAAAAGCTATTTCATAAAAGTATACGATAGTTTCAAAAAGCTCCTTTTTTGAAAAACCAATAATTGTACCTTCTTACAAACCTTTATGGAAAAGGTATTTTGACATTATATAATTCATGATTTCAAAAAGCAATAATTGTATCTTCTATCATACACAAGACAACTTGAAAAGTAATGATTTTAAAAGTAGGAAAAAGACAAAACATGGAAATTGGCTACACAAAAAAAAACAAATATAATACTTGTTGAAAAGACTTTAGTCACCTTTTTAAAAGAAATGATTTCAAATGTGTAGAAAAAAGACAAAACATGGAAATCGGCTACACAAAGAAAAACAAATATAATACTTGGTGAAAAGACTTTAGTTACCTTTTTACAAAACCCATAGAATGTCGACTTACTTGAAGTCATCATTCTCTTTGTATAGCATTAAATACCTCCTGTAAGAAATCCTTGTTAATATCCATCTCAAGAATGTTGACTTGTTTAAAGTCTTCATTCTCTCTGTAGACATTGAAAAACACATCATAAAGAAAACTCTTGATATGACTATGTACAAATAAATATCTCAAAGCATTTATTGTACTTACACTCATTTAAAGTAAAGAAGTACTTATGTACCACAAATCATTAATTAGGATAAAGACAAAACTACATGACAGCCTACAATCCAACGTTCAATGTACTATTGTAAGAAATAGACTTTTTACATAAAATATATATTACCTAAAATATTACAACGACTATTATACCCTATATTTTACTTTTATGGAAAGAAGACTTTTTCAAAAACCCATAAATTTGGTTTTTGAAATGACATGACATTTCATATCTCAAAAAGACTACGATTTCAAATAAGTAACGACTACTTTTTTAAAGCTATATAAACACACTCAATTAAACTATTCCAACAAGGGAATGGATATGTGAGCTTACAACGAGAAAAATTCCTATTCGATATTTGAAAGAGAGCCTAGAAAAGAAAGAGAAAAAGTCAAGAATAGCTCTTTGACAAAGAGTATCTTCTGAGTGAAAAGAACAGAACATTCTGAGAATCCTTCATTCGTGCATTCATATCATTCTGAAGGTTCTATAGAAATTATTGTAACTTTCTGTTATTCACTGTATTCCTTCTTTGTTGAAAGAAGTAGACCTCTGAGAAAGAGGGTGTTGCCCTTCTCTGTTGAGAGAAGAAGACCTCTGTGAAAGAGGGTGTTGTCCTTCTCTGTTGAGAGAAGAAGACCTCTATGGAAGAGGGTGTGCCCCTTCTCTGTTGAGAGAAGAAGACCTCTGAGGAAGAGGGTGTTGTACTATTTATCCGGTGACTCGGATGTTATAGTGGAAAGCTCAAGTGGTTTGCTTGGGGACTGGATGTAGGTCAGGGTTTTGACCGAACCAGTATATATTCTGTGTTTATGTGTTGTGCCTTTATTGCATCATATTTTTAATTTATTGATATGTTTAGTAATTCTCTATTCACCCCCCCCTCTAGTGGAATTTCATTTGGTATCAAAGCAGGTTTGCTGGTTTCGATATAACAAGTCTTCCAGCACAAATGGCATCTACCTCCTATGCTCGTGATATTGAAGGTCAACACGCATCTCGTCCTCCTTTCTTCAATGGCTCCAACTATGGATACTGGAAGTGCAGAATGACTATATTTCTCAAGTCCATAGATTTTGCTGTATGGAAAATTGTTGAGCATCCATACACATCTTCATCCACAGACTATAGCTTATGGTCTGATGAAGAAAAGAAAATGGCAAATCTAAATGCAAAGGCTATGAATGCCTTATATTGTGCAATTAATCAGAATGAATTCAATAGAATATCTATATGTGAATCTGCATATGATATTTGGCATTCTTTGAAGGTTATTCATGAAGGAACCAACAAAGTGAAAGAAGCCAAAATCTCATCTCTTGTCAGAAAATATGAGTTGTTCAAAATGAACAAAGATGAACCCATCACAGAGATGTTTACCAGATTCACCAACATCACCAACGATCTGAAATCTCTGGGTGTAACCCACTCTCAGACAGAAAAGGTGAAGAAAATCTTGAGATCTCTCACAACTGATTGGGAGAAAAAGACTACTGCTATTGAAGAAGCTCAAGATTTGTCCAAACTTAGCCTGGACGATTTAATAGGCAATCTTATGGCCTATGAAGTCCACATGAAGGAAAGAAGGGAAGAGGAACAACCTTTAAAGAAAACTCTAGCCTTCCCAGCCCTATCTGAGGATGAGGACTCAGAAAAAGAAACTGAGATTGCGCTACTCACCAGAAAATTCCAGCGCTTTATGAGAAGGAACCGGGTTTCAAATAAGTACAATGAAAGAAAAGACCCAAAGGAAGATTTTATGTGCTACTAGTGTAATAATCCAGGTCACTTGAGACGTGACTGTCCTCTTCTCAAAAGAAAATCCAAGACTGAGGAACCAAAGAAAAGGTTCTTCAAGAAAAAGGCTCTGCATGGTCAATGGAATGATTCAGAACCATCCACAAGTGAAGAGTCAAATGATGATGAAGCAGAAACCGCCAACATGTGCTTCATGGCAGAATTCTCTTTAAGTGAATCCCTTGATTTCTCCTTTGAAGAACTTCAAAATGCATTTCAAAAACTTTTTGAAGAATCAAGGAAAACAATTTTAAAAAATAGACATTTGAAATCTGAGAATCTCGAGCTCATTCTGAAAAATGAAAAACTCAGTATTGAAAATTCTGAGTTACAAAAGAAAAATCTTCTTATTACTTATGAAATCTCTTCTACTAGCTCCAAGACTAAAAATCTGCAAGTAGAAATTTCAGAATTAAAAAGTAAAACTGAGAACCTTATGAAAACGGTTTTCAAGTTTACTAAAGGAAAAGAGAACTTGGATAAACTCCTATCCTCTCAAAAAGTCTCTTTCTACAAGAATGGTATTGGTTACTCTCATTTCAACAAGCCTTCTTGTATGAATCAAAAGATTACTTTTGTGAAAAGTTCTTCTGAACCTAAAAAGGAGTATTATAATTTTAATTCCGTAAATTCCTTTAAAGCTGTAGACAAACCTAAATCAAAATGGATTTGGGTTCCAAAATCTAACAAAAAGGGACCCGACTGGGTACCAAAAAGAAGTTTTACTTAATGTTTTGCAGGCTCCAAAGAAGAAGAACAGATGGATACTAGACAGTGGATGTTCAAAGCACATGACAGGACATCCAGACCTTTTTGCTGTTCTCCATCATAAAGAAGGAGGAACGGTCATCTTTGGAGATAACAACAAAGGTTTGATAATTGGTATTGGTAATATTGGTAATATTGATAAACCTCTTATCAAAGACGTTCTCCTGGTTAAAGGCTTAAAACATAACCTTCTAAGTATTAGTCAAATGTGTGACACAGGTTATAATGTTAGCTTTAATCATGATGCTTGTCTTATAGCAGATACCAACAAGAACATCATCTTAAAATGTATAGGAATAAATAATATATATGAACTATACCTAGAAAACATCACTGAACATTGCCTTATAGCTAATAATGACACTCAATATTTATGGCACATGAGAACGGGTCATGTCAACTCCAAATACATGTCTAAATTAGCTAAAGATAAGTTAGTACGTGGGTTACCCAAAATATCTTTTAAAAAGGATTATTTTTGTGATGCATGTCAACTAGGAAAACTATCAAAATCATCTTTCAAATCAAAAAATATCATTTCAAGCAAAAGATTTTTAGAGCTTCTCCACCTGGATCTTTTTGGTCCTTCTAGAGTCGCTAGTCTTAATCACAATAAATACGTTTTTGTCATTGTGGATGACTACTCAAGATTTACTTGGGTAATATTTTTGAAAAACAAAAGTGGCACGTTTTGTCAATTTGAAATTTTGTGCAAAAAATTACAAAATGAAAAATCTTGTTCCATTGTAAAAATCCGTAGTGACCATGGAGGAGAATTTGAAAATAAACTTTTTGATAATTTTTGTAACTTGCATGGTATTTCTCATAACTTTGCCTTTCCTAGAGCTGCACCTCAAAATGGGGTAGTAGAAAGAAAAAATAGAACCCTTCAGGAATCTTCTAGAACTATGCTCCAACATAATAATCTTGCTAAATCTTTCTGGGCAGAAGCTGTCAATACTGCATGCTATATTTCAAATAGAGTTCTTATTAGACCCTTATTAAATAAAACTCCCTATGAATTATTCTATGACAGGACTCCAAGAATAGACTATTTTAAAGTCTTTGGATGTAAATGCTTTATCCTTAACACAAAAGATAGCCTGGATAAATTTGATGCTAAATCTATTGAAAGCATATTCTTATGATATTCAAGTCATAGTAAAGCTTATAGAGTTTTTGTAACGCCCCAACTTTTTATAGTAAAAATTTTGGAGTAAATTTTTTTTTTTGAAATAGCGGAAGTGCGAAAAACACAAGTCGGGTGCATTACAGGGTAAAAACAGAGAAGTACCAAAAACATACCATTCATTAATTGTAACATTAATGACATTAATTACATCTCATAACAGAAATGTAAATCTACTAATCAAAGTTCAAATAGAAAACACTGAAAAACTGAGATCTCTTGACTACTTCCAAATGCGACGCCATGATGCTCCATTTATGCGTTGCCTGAAAAACATTTAAAGCAGAAGGGTCAGACTCCCCTGTCTGCGTAAGAAGCAAAGTATTTATATGTGGTGCTCAGTGTTCTGTGTACAAATATGTGCAACAACTGCAGATATAACTAGCATGGAAGTTTATATCATTCTAAGAAGATAATTATGATTTCTAATTCATGATACAGTGCAAAAGATGACTGAACTAAAGGTATATTTATCTACATTAGTACAAGTTGTAGATTCCACAAGTTTCACTAAAGCCAAATCAACAATATATAATTCTTCAGAGATAAGTTTCTAGTCAACTTAAATTATTTGATGCTTATCTTACTCTTACCCTGTGGGTACGCACATGCATAGACCTCGTAGCGGACCAAGACCATACGATGAGACGCCTAGCTCTCACGAAAACACGAACGTCCACGAAGTTCGTACCACCTACCCTCTCCAAGGTAGAGCATGGGTCCAGTAACATACACCATCTTTCAGGTGTACCCAAAGCCCGAAGAATCCGGTAACATATACCGTCTTTCAGGTATACCTAGAGTCTCGAAGAATCCGGTAACATATACCGTCTTTCAGGTATACCCAGAGTCTCAAAGGTTTTATATTTCATTTTACATTTTCTTTATAACCAAGTGCGAGCTATCGCACAACAAGGGGTTCGGTAACATACACCATCTTTCAGGTGAACCCAGAGCCCTGGGAAACCAGTAACATATACTGTTTTTTTAGGTATACCGAGTATCCCGAGAAACCAGTAACATATATCGTCTTTCAGGTATACCCAGAATCCCATAATTATTATATATGTGCATAATTTTCATTCTTGTTTTGTTTGGATCCAGTAACATACATCGTCTTTTAAATGTACCCAGAACCCTGGGAAACGAGTAACATATACCATCTTTCAGGTATACCCAGAATCCCATATTTAGGTCATGTAATGCATATTTTGTATTTGGTTAAATTCTTAGTGCGAGTCGTTGCACCATAGGGGTTTTCCGAAATCCCAACCCACATTCGGGGTGATCTTAGTGTATGCACATTACGCACTAGAAGCCCAATAGGCGACAACCATAATTTCTCAGAATTCTGGTTCAACTTTGTGTCGAGTACTTATACATTCTGCATTTTAAGATTTGTTTATGAGCTCGAGTGTACGTTTCATACCCCCACTGGTTACTCCGCAACATAGCATTATCTAACTTTATCATGTGTATTCCATGTATTAGATATAATCCTAAAGTCCATAGGTGAATCACATATCTAGTTTACCATCGAAACTGTTTCCTTCATAGATATTTCAGTTGCATTTCACCTAAAAAGTCTTTAGAAAACTTTTCTAAAAGAACCCTTCATGAAAATCATTTTAGAAAACTCTTTACTCAATTTTTCATGTTTATTAGTCAACCAATAGGTTCACCGGTCGACCAACCTTTTTGTCTTCAAATCTTCTAAGCAAAACGTTATTTTTTTGTAAAATTAGTCGACCGAAGAATTTATCAGTTGACCGGACAGAATGTCTGTTTTCTGGAAAAATTTAGCAGCAGTCGACTGAAGGGTTTATCAGTCGACTGATCATAAAATTAGTCGACCGGACAGAATGTCCGTTTTCTGGAAAAATTTAGCAGCAGTCGACTGAAGGGTTTATCAGTCGACTGATCATAAAATTAGTCGACCGAAAGTTTTATCAGTCGATCGGACAGAATGTTTGTTTTCTGGAAAAATTTAGCAGCAGTCGATTGAAGGGTTTATCAGTCGACTGATCATAAAATTAGTTGACCGAAAGTTTTATGAGTCGACCGGACAGAATGTCTGTTTTCTGGAAAAAATTTAGCATCAGTCGACTGAAGGTTTTATCAGTCGACTGAACAGAATGTCTGTTTCCTGGAAATTTTAGTAGTAGTCGACTGAAGGTTTTATCAGTCGACTGAACATATTATCAGTCGACTAACTATTGTTACAGTTGACTAATTTTGCCGTTTTTCTGTAACTTTTTAAAAGGGTGTATCCTTTTATTTTTCCAACATTTTGATCATTCTAAATGGACTGTTTTGCCACCCCTTTCATCCTCAATGTATGGGATCTTTCAACTATAAATATGAGTGCATTCCACACTCAAAAACATCTAATCCAATCGAATTACCCAATAGGAATGGTATATCTTTATTTTACCATGATGTGAAATAGCAATCACGTATCCATAACTTCAGACTTGATTAAAACCATTCAATCTACAAAGTGTGAAAGGTGTATTGAACAAGAAAATACAACTAAACAATAATTTCAGGAATAATAATCCGAGATACTTAAGGTTCCACGCCATTCACCTACTTTATTTTGTTTAGATCTTGAATCTGTCATGGCTAACACCCACACCAGAAATATATGCATTTCCCTACATAGATTCGAACTGTAGGTTTTGATATGAGTACTACATGTCACCAGGCATACACATAGGAACATAATGCCCTTACCAAGAACACCACAGTGCCCCAACGTTGTCCAAGGGTGAGAACCATTGGCTGAACCACTACATATTGACCTATTGGCGAGTAGGTGTTTCAACTCATGCCACCTGGGTCTCGAGGCCCTAAACCTACCTACATATAGGTGGTGCTGGTCACGTAAACTCCATGATATTGCAACATAGATGTGCATCAAGGCATCAACCACTTACATACAAATAACAATGCTCCTTACCTCTTTGGAGTCTCACGACGGCAAGGCTGCAATCCCTTCTCTTTGTTAGAGCGGCACCCCACGTCGATAATGGATGTTCACGCGTTCAGCAAGAGAGGTCCACACAGTCCACCAATGGAGGTCGACCACCACCGTGAGAGAGAGAGAGAGAGAGATACGTCTAATGTAACTCCTTACCAAAAATCTCTCATTTAACTCCTCTATTTAGGGGGAAGTTACCAAATTTTCAAGGCATTAAAACTTCACCCAAATCTTACGTTTTTGGTGGGTGATGTCTATTTCCAACAATGCCCCTCCTGTCTTTGGCATGATTTCCTCTAACTTCCCTCACTATTTGCTTTATGGGTACCCCTCTTCCATGTCACCTGGGATTCTCCTCAATCCTTGGTAGAGCTAGATGGAAAAGCCAAAAATTTAGGCTTAACATAATCCCACGTTTTTACCCTTTTCACCAAGGTAGAAAACATCACTTTCTTGTGAAAAAAAATAATTTGTGCACAGGGGGTTTTGAATTGAGGTTGCAACTCTACAACCCTGTGCATCCTACCATAACTCCACTTCACCACTTATTGTTTACTTTTGCGAAAATATTCTTTTTATGTCATATTGGGACGTTTTTCCTTGTTGATGGATTTCTTCCATTTTCAAGTGGATTTTTCACCCGTTTGGTCTAAACTTGCACTCGCTTACTCTAATTGTGTTTCGGATCTTACGCTATCATCCTGAAACCATCGGGTTTCCTTACTTGGCCTCGTGAACCGGGTCGGATCATCGGATCACATCAAGGTCTGAATACAAGTACCCTTTCCAGTATTCGTTATTGGGTTCGCTCGACTGGCCCGCAAGCCTCTAAATCACATTGAATATCTCATAAACCATATTATCTCACGTAAATACACATTTTTATTTCATTGAAAATTCTTTAAAATTCATGGGTTTTACAGTTTTTAATAAGAGTTCATATACTATTGAAGAATCTATGCATGTCAGTTTTTGTGAATCTATTGATCAATCTGTTCTTAAACAGACTAACAATGATGATGTTGAAAGTACAAATTTGTTCCTAGATAACAGAGCCAAATCTAATGAAGATGATCATCAAAGAACATTTGTCGAAATCAAAGATCATCCTCAAAAGCAGATTTTGGGAGACCTGACAAAGGGGGTTCAGACTAGAGCTCAGCTAGAACGGATTGCAAATATGGCATTCATTTCTCAACTTGAACCAAAGAAGATTGATGAAGCCATCATTGATGAGTTCTGGATGCTAGCCATGACTGAAGAACTGAATTAATTCCAAAGAAATGAAGTTTGGGATCTTGTACCAAGACCAAAGGATCATCAGATCATTGGGACAAGATGGATCTTCAGAAACAAGCTAGATGAAACAGGTAATGTTATAAAAAACAAGGCAAGACTAGTAGCTCAAAGATACATCCAATAGGAAGGTATTGATTTTGATGAAACATTTGCTCCTGTTGCTAGACTTGAATCTATTAGGATGTTTTTAGCATATGCAAGCTATATGGATTTTAAACTTTATCAAATGGATGTTAAAAGTGCCTTTCTTAATGGTTTTATAAATGAATAAGTTTATGTAAAACAACCTCAAGGCTTTGAAAATGAACAATATCCAGATCATGTTTTCAAACTAAAACGTGCCTTATATGGATTAAAACAAGCACCTCGTGCTTGGTATGATAGACTCAAAACCTTTTTATTAAAAACCGGTTTTTCGGTAGGCAAAGCAGACTCTACTCTATTTGTAAAAGTTGTGAATAATCATACCTTAATTGTTCAAGTTTATGTGGACGATATCATCTTTGGATCTACTAACAGCACTCTCTGTGAAGAATTTTCTAAGTCCATGCAGAAGGAATTCAAAATGAGTATGATGGGAGAACTCAACTACTTTCTTGGACTGCATATTAAGCAAACCAAGGATGGAGTTTTCATCAATCAATCCAAGTATGCTCATGAACTTCTAAAGAGGTTCAACATGAACTCAACAGCTTCAAAAACCACTCCTATGAGCACAACCACTGTTTTGGACAAAGATGAAGATGGTAAGTCTGTTGATACAAAGGTATACCGAGGTATGATAGGATCACTTCTGTATTTAACTACTAGCCGTCCACATATTATGTTCAGTGTTTGCTTGTGTGCTAGATTTCAGTTAAATCCAAAAGAATCACATCTTAAAGCTGAAAAAAGAATAATGAGATATTTAAAAGACACAGTTGATTTTGGATTATTCTATTCAAAATCCTCTACATTTGATCTAATCTTATACAGCGATGCTGACTTTGCTGGAAGTAAATCTGACAGAAAAAGCACAAGTGGAACATGTCATATGCTAGGGCACTCACTAGTTTCATGGTTCAGTAAGAAACAAAACTGTGTATCCTTATCTACTACTGAAGCTGAATACATAGCTGTTAGCCTAGCCTGTACTCAAGTTATCTGGATGAAACAAACTTTGAAAGATTTTGGTTTAAATTTTAAAAATACAACTATTTTCTGTGATAATACTAGTGCTATAAACCTATCTAAAAATCCTATTTTACACTCACGAACTAAGCATATTCAAATAAGACACCACTTCTTAAGAGAACAAGTCTTAAACAACATAATTAAACTCGAATTCATACCCACTAATCAACAGTTAGCAGACATCTTTACTAATCCATTAAAACATGAAGACTTTACACGAATTAGAAGAGATTTAGGAATATGCAAACTAAGTGATTTATAATTAATCTCACCTACTAAGACTAAAACATCTTATGAGTTCTATTAAAATTTTATTTTAATCAGTTTCATTCTTATCGAGTTCTTATATATATTTTTTTACTATTCAAAGTCAAACTGTGCTTCTATATTCACATATACTCTAAAAACTCATAAAAACTCATAAAAACACATTCATCATGACACATTCTTTATGTCTTTCAACTTGTCATCCTTCAAGTACACATCATTAATGACTCATTGGCCTATTTCCTTTCACTCATATCCATAAGAACTATTTATATTAAGTAAAAGCTATCATGACTTTATTCACATCACTCATCTCATAACACCTTTTATCACTTTTGTCCTTTTGTGAAAATCTCTCTTACAATAAGCTAGCCGAACCTCAACATGATATTGTATTCCTCACTTATTTTATCATACCTTTAATCATTCAAGTGATATATCCATTTTCATGCCTTCCTTTCCTCCTATCAAGACCCTTCACTAAACTTTATGTTAAATAAATCGAGTGTTTATCCTTCTTATTTTCTTCACCACCTTTTTCAAAATCAAGCTGTCATATTTCACGTAAAATCTTACTACATCATTTGTTATATCATATATTACGTACACTCTATTTCTATCATGTCATCATTCACACCTCTTTATGAATAATTATTATTTTCAAAAACTTGTCCACCATTCTTTTTCTTATGTACTATTTAGTACCACACTTTTTTTGTCGGTCTTCATCCAATACAAAGTGAATCTCCATCCGTGACCATTACACATTTAAATTTATCATTTTCAAAAACCATGAACTCCCTCCATTAAAACCATGTCCTCTTAGCCAAACATCAATCATGACTTTATGTCATACATCAAGTGATTGTTGTCCTTTATAATCTCTCTCTCTCTCTCTCTTTCAAATTCGTATATCAACTCATCTGTCTTTATAATTTTTTTTCACTCTCCTACAAAAATTCTTCTCAAATAAGAAATTATTGCATCCTTGCTTGTCCTATTCCGAATTCAACTCTCACGGATTTTGTATGCTTTCATATAAAGTAACATAATATTTGGCTTAAAAAGTTGTTTGTTTTATTAGGCCATTATTTCCTTCACTATACATCTTTTCTCACATGACACATATCAAACTTCGACAAATTCTCCCATAGTAAACCTTTCTCTATATAGAAAACTTCAAAAAACTATGTCCTTAACATACAATACACTATCTTAAAAAAAAACTGATTTGATTTGTCATTCACAAGCCTCTTTATTTCCAACTCACGCATTTCCTCTTTCAGCTAAAATCTAAAAATCCTTCACTTCCAATGTCATTCATTTCTTATCACCATTATTTTTCTCTTTCTATTTAATAGATTGATTCATCTCTCACCAATTCCCCACGAATATCTCTATTCTCTTACAAACTACTACTCCTTCCAAGCTCTTCTCTCTTCTCTTGCTCATTTTTTTCCTAAGGTCTTGCAATGGCCTCCTATTCAACCAATTTGATCACTGCCGCTGATCTTAGGTTTCCTGATCTATTTCACTTTTGCAACTCTCTTTCCTCACGCCCAATTCATGAAGGTGAATTGGTTCACTACGAAGACTTCGCCTCTTTTGACCTCGAACGATCTCTCCCCGAACTCAAACACTTACTAGACACTTCATCCAAAGCTTCCTACTATCCCGAACTTGTTCGTCTCTTCTACACAAATCTTTCCACCAATCATAACCGCACTACCATCACTACCAAGGTTCGAGGACGCATGATGTTCTTCGATGCTTCCTCCTTAGGCAATATTCTCAACCTTCCTTCCACCGGCACCGATCTAACAAACATAGTACCACTCGACCACTCGATTCTTCGAAAAATTCTTCTCTGTACTCACTTCACACACCTTCCCTGGCACATGAGAAATCTCCAACCCCATGCTCAATTGCTTGCTCATATTCTTCTTCACAATCTCTATCCCAAGCCTCCTCGCAAGGGATTAGTACCCAGAAAAATCTCTCTCCTCCTCTACGCAATCTTCTGCTCTACTCCGATAAACTGGTCCAACATCATCTTCGCCCACTTTATTCGCTATCAAAAATTTCAACCTCTTCTTTTTGGGTGTTTTATAACTCCCATTTTAAAATACTTCAAGGTACCCCTTCAAAATGAAGTTATCCTCTATCCTTCGCAGATCCTCAATGCTACTTCTTTCAATCCAAGGTCTCTGCACACTGATAATACCAGCTCTGATGACACAGATCCCTCATCCGAATATGATTACCTTTCTGCAATCCTGGATGTCCAGCACACTCAGGATCTTCTCCTTCGGAATCAGGCCTCGATGCAGCAGACCCTTCAAACTCTCCAGCAGGATCAAGACGCCCGCACACATCAATCCTCTCCACCTTCAGAGTAAACTTATTATTTTAGAATATAATAACTTTAACTATTTATTTGTTTTGGTCTGTAATAACTCTGATTACTCTGATCCCTTCCTTTTTGTCCATGACAAAGGGGGAGAAAAACCTGTCTCCATTATTGGAGAAAAATACTCGTCTTTGACATTTTTCAATATTTTTATGATAGTATTATTTTTATGCATAATGTCTTTTTGACAGGGGGAGCATATTTTGTCATCATCAAAAAGGGGGAGAATGTTGAGAAACTCTATTTTGATGTCACATAATATGATACACTGTCGTATTTGATTTTATATAATATGATAATATGTCTTCTTGAAAAATGTTATATTATGACTGGATATGTTTTGCCATATATCTAACAAGTATTTGATGCAAGGATATCTCACTCAAAAAGGATGGAGACCTCCTGTTCAAGTACAACTATGGTGCAATCATACTCCTTGAAGAAAAAGCTTGATGAGCAATGCATTCCTAAAGACCATCTAAAGAGATCGGCTACCTCAAGTTGAAGACTTTTTTCTTCTTTAGAGTCATATGTAACAGAACCTTCAGAAGCATGCATATTGCATATTACATACTCATTCAGAAAAGTTATTTCATAAAAGTATGCGATAGTTTCAAAAAGCTCCTTTTTTGAAAAACCAATAATTGTACCTTCTTACAAACCTTTATGGAAAAGGTATTTTGACATTATATAATTCATGATTTCAAAAAGCAATAATTGTATCTTCTATCATACACAAGACAACTTGAAAAGTAATGATTTTAAAAGTAGGAAAAAGACAAAACATGGAAATTGGCTACACAAAGAAAAACAAATATAATACTTGTTGAAAAGACTTTAGTCACCTTTTTAAAAGAAATGATTTCAAATGTGTAGGAAAAAGACAAAACATGGAAATCGGCTACACAAAGAAAAACAAATATAATACTTGGTGAAAAGACTTTAGTTACCTTTTTACAAAACCCATAGAATGTCGACTTACTTGAAGTCATCATTCTCTTTGTATAGCATTAAATACCTCCTGTAAGAAATCCTTGTTAATATCCATCTCAAGAATGTCGACTTGTTTAAAGTCTTCATTCTCTCTGTAGACATTGAAAAACACATCATAAAGAAAACTCTTGATATGACTATGTACAAATAAATATCTCAAAGCATTTATTGTACTTACACTCATTTAAAGTAAAGAAGTACTTATGTACCACAAATCATTAATTAGGATAAAGACAAAACTACATGACAGCCTACAATCCAACGTTCAATGTACTATTATAAGAAATAGACTTTTTACATAAAATATATATTACCTAAACTATTACAACGACTATTGTACCCTATATTTTACTTTTATGGAAATAAGACTTTTTCAAAAACCCATAAATTTGGTTTTTGAAATGACATGACATTTCACATCTCAAAAAGACTACGATTTCAAATAAGTAACGACTACTTTTTTAAAGCTATATAAACACACTCAATTAAACTATTCCAACAAGGGAATGGATATGTGAGCTTACAACGAGAAAAATTCCTATTCGATATTTGAAAGAGAGCCTAGAAAAAGAAAGAGAAAAGAAAGAGAAAAAGTCAAGAATAGCTCTTTGACAAAGAGTATCTTCTGAGTGAAAAGAACAGAACATTCTGAGAATCCTTCATTCGTGTATTCATATCATTCTGAAGGTTCTATAGGAAGTATTGTAACTTTCTGTTATTCACTGTATTTCTTCTTTGTTGAAAGAAGTAGACCTCTAAGAAAGAGGGTATTGCCCTTCTCTGTTGAGAGAAGAAGACCTCTGTGAAAGAGGGTGTTGTCCTTCTCTGTTGAGAGAAAAAGACCTCTGTGGAAGAGGGTGTGCCCCTTCTCTGTTGAAAGAAGAAGACCTCTGAGGAAGAGGGTGTTGTACTATTTATCCGGTGACTCGGATGTTATAGTGAAAAGCTCAAGTGGTTTGCTTGGGGACTGGATGTAGGTCAGGGTTTTGACTGAACCAGTACATATTATGTGTTTATGTGTTGTGCCTTTATTGCATCATATTTTTAATTTATCGATCTGTTTAGTAATTCCCTATTCACCCCCCTCTAGTGGAATTTCAGTAAACACCCCAAATTTTCGTTCACCTCTCCAACATTTCCACCAAGCATCAGCATCCAGCCTCTGAAATCGCCGAAGGGCAAAATGGTCATTTTCTGAGCCCGAACCTTGCAAAAGTCCAAATTTTATCTACAACTCTCAAAATTTCTCTATTTCAGCTCAGATGTTCAAAATTCTATTCCTGACAGGAGACGGGAATCTCCAAATCCTGATTCAAGATTACATTTCATAAGACATGTTATTGCATAGCATTGCATAGCATTTCATATCACTGCACTGCATAGCATGTCATTTCGAGATCCAGAACTCTCGATTTCAAAATTTTCAATCCAGATTCGAATTTCAACTATTTTCAAAATCAATTTCAAAACCCTGGGTCTTCAAAATTATCAATTCTTCCCATTTTACCCCCAGGACTCTGAATTTCAAAATATTTCCTCAGAAAAACGATCTGGATAGTTTTCAACATGGATTTCAACCACTTTATCTCAGATTTTTCCCTCTTGTCAGCAATTTCCAATATCCTTCTTTTATAAAATCGCCCTACAGGGGCCAACTCTTTTTAAAAATTTCTATTTTACCAATTAGTCCAGATTTTGTGAAAATTCCAAAAAGAGGTTTTGTTGTCTTGTCCTTATTTCAATAAAGAAGCAATGTGGGACCCACACTGAGGTGGTGTCACACAGGCTTTTCTTTTAAAAAACTTGAACTTTGAAAAACCCAAAAATATAGGAGCCTTGTCCCCTGGATTGGCACCACTTGTCATTTTCTCTCTCCTGCCATCCTTTGACACGTGTCAGTGTGGGGGCCACCTTAAGAAGTCGCCTCATGTCATTAGACACCCTCTTCATTCCATGCCACGTGTCAGTGTCCACCATCTTCACCCTGTGTCATGTGTCATTCCAAGGTCACCATGAGATGCCACGTGTCATGTGTTGTCCTGTTCAGAAAAAGTAGAGCTTGTCTCCCCTGAGGTGGCACCATTTGAATTATGTCTTCTGCAAGTGACACATGTCACTCTCTCCTTTCCTCAGAAAAAGTAGATGACACATGTCACCCTCTGCTCTTCTCAGAAAAAGCAAGGGACACATGTCACCCTCTGCTCTTCTTAGAAAAAACAAGGGACACATGTCATTCTCTGCTCTTCTCAGAAAAAGCAAATGACACATGTAATTCTCTACTCTTCTCAGAAAAAGCAAATGACACATGTCATTCTCTGCTCTTCTCAGAAAAAGCAAATGACACATGTCATTCTCTGCTCTTCTCAGAAAAAGCAAATGACACATGTCATTCTCTACTCTTCTTAGAAAAAGCAAATGACACGTGTCATTTTCTGCCTCCTTCAGAAAAAAACAACAATTCAAATATTTAAACTCCAGGCTGAGGTGGCGCAAATCTTGAAGTCTCCTCCCTAAATTCATTTTTTGAGATGGTGCCACGTGTCCCTTTCCCTCCTTTTCCTCCCTCCTGCCACATGGCATTGTAGGAGCCACCCTGAGGTGGCGCCACATGTCCACCCTCCATTCCTCCAGAGCCAACCTCATTTGAAATTCAAATTTCTTCCCTAAGGTGGCACCATCTGAAGAACCTCCTCCAGCAAGCTGACACTTGTCAGGTATGGAACCATCCTGGACTGCCACATGTCCATATCTCCTTTCATTAGAAAAAGTAGAATTCAAACTCCTCTGAGGTGGCACCTTTTGAGCCAACTGCCCTGTTCTTCTGACACGTGTCAAGAGCCACTCTGATGTGGCGCCACATGGCATGCTCCTACTTCTTCTAGATTCAAATCTCAAACACCTTTTGAGGTGGCTTCATTCCAGAGCTCCCACTTGGCTTCATTTTTTATTTTTATTTTATTTAAAATAAAAATAGCCCACCATGAGGTGGCACCACATGAGGGCTCCCTGCAAAAAGCAAACTTTGAATTTCAAACCCCAAGTAGCACCCTATGAGGTGGCGCCATTTGGGAGACTCCTGCAGAGAAAATCAAGCTACATTTTGAAAATTTCCAAAAAAAAACCCTGCTGAGGTGTCTCACCCACAAAATTCTCATTTTGTTTTCTCAAAAAATCAAAATGGCATGCTCTGAGATGGCACCACATAAAAGGTCTAGATTCACTGTGTTTGAATTTTAAAAATCTCCAAAAAATCTACAAATACCCTAGCCCATGCCCAGCTCAGGGAGAGCCCTGTTTGAGAACTGAACTTCATAGTTCCATTTTTTTCCTTTTTTGGTTTCCTCTGGATTCACGTCCCTCTGAAGCCCATTATCGAGGTAGCCGCTCATTTCGAGAGTTCCAAAACTGCAGAAGAACACAAGGTAAGCCCCTATTCCAATCGATTTTATCATGATTTGATTCGTGTTGTCGCTTGAAGAAAGAGCTCATCCGAGGGATGGATTGAGCTATTCTCATAAAACGACATATATCAAAAATATATAATTATACTTCCTTGATGATTTTTAGCATTCATGCATTTAGCTAAATTTAATTTGTATTTTATTTCGTTAATTTAGCATGTTTTTTAGATTAATTAGGTTTAATTAGGTATTTATTTCAATTCTGCTCAATTTCAGTAGTTCTCTGTTTTTGTCAGTCAGTCCACACGTCATTTCATGCATTTATTTTTTATTAAAAATTCTAAAAAAATCATGGAATGCGACCTTAGGTGTCCCTAGAAATTTGCCAAAAATTTGGAAACATTTGAATTTGTTTACTGTGGTAAACATTTAAAATGATAAGTCGGGATGCATTTTAAAATGTCTTTTCCGACTAGCAAAATCTAGATCTCTCTCATGGGAGATTCGATTTTCGATACGAAAGATGTTATGAACTTGGGAGGATGTCTAGTGTTTACGCTGATTTGCTCAGATTTTTCTGATTTTTTTTAATGTCTGACAAAAATCTGAGAGTGCGGGACACGTGTCAGAGCCTGATTTGGGCCTCTGAGACTTTGGATCGACTTAGGTCGATGGGTTCTCTTTGGCTATTGCTCCAAATCCAAAACTGTAAAAAGTGAATGTTATGTCCGAGATGTTCTATGTTTGCATCTGAAAGTTTGTGATTTTTAGAACAGTTGTGATACCTGTTTCGGATTTTTCTTGTCAGTCTTCTGTTTTGTCACATTTGTCTGTTATGTTGATTTAGGAATGAAAAGTTATATTTTTATCTATGTTTATGTTGATCAAATGCCAAAGTCATGAACATGAAAGTTGTCCCTGTAGATGTCGTGAGTAGCTATGTTAAATATAAGAAATTTCCATGGCTGTTTTATATTTTTTTAGCATTTTTATATTAAATTAGGTCGATTTTACCTTCGACAGAACCAAATGCCCGTTACTGAACTCACCGTAGTTCAAATCCCGAGGCTGTAAAAACCAAAAATGTTTAATTTTGGGTCGTCTAGCAGTATGCAAAATATCAGTGGTTTTTATGGTGTAATTTTTGCATTATCATATTAAGCATTGTATTTGGTTCGAGTCCATAGGCGAAATTTGTCCATTTTAGGATTTTCTTTAAATTTTAGCATTTAAATCATATCATTTCGCGAGTTTTAGCATTCTAGGCTGTTTAACAGAGTAGGAAGATGCTTCATACCGAATTTAACAGCATTTTGAATTCATTTGTGGCTCGGTTTAGCCATAATATCAAAACAGGGCCCCGCGGGACCCGAATCCAAGCGAAAAACAAGCGAAATTCGTTATTTTGGATAAATTGCAAAATGTCAAATTCTGATTTTACAGTCCTAATGTGTTTAGCAGCATGTAATTATGCCTCATACTGCATTTCATCATCATTTGATTCAATTTGGATTTCAAAATCTCAATTTTACCAAGTTTTCCTTTAAAACCCCTGATTTTAAAGGTATAAATTTATAATTAGGGGTATTTTGGTCATTTTGACCACCATTTCGAATTTCAAACTATTTTCTACTGAATTTCTTGCATTTTCACCATTTCAAATATCAATGAAGTATGAGAATATAGTTTATATCCAATTAAGTCCAATGATTTCATAATATTATTGGAAAATCTTGGAAAAACTCACATATTTGAGCTAATCCCATTTCAAGATTTGGCAGGGACATTCAAAAGAAGGAGCTGAAGTCTGCAATTTCCATTTATTTCATTTATTTAGTGATGTAATAATGTAAATTTTGGAATAAGAAATTTAATTTCCTGCTTAGACTAGGATGCATATCATATAGTTTGAATTCATGCAATATCCTGTTTATATGATTCATGCATTTTATTTCAAAAGCACTATGGATGTACACGAATGGCACGTGCACCAACTCTTAGGGAGTTGATGAACTCGGTGGAGTCCATATTTACGGCCTTAGTCGAAATATGGACGAGACCCAGATCCATCATCTTTCTACCAGTCACATTGAGCCTACACTCTTAGGCTATCTTAAAATGCACATCATATTTCCAATATTTTCAAAGTATTGTGCATTAAATCAATTAAACTCTGAACATATTCATGGCCACAGTCAGAATATGTGAAGGATTTATTTTGACTTAATACACATTTTTCCAACAAATTTCTTAGAAAATCTTTCAAAGTGCATTCATACACTCATATCATTTGCATCATGAAATCGCTGTTTTCCCCATGATTTTCTCAAGAAAATTTCATTTCAAGAAAATCAATTTCTCAAGAAACTCTGAGAATTTTTCAAAATTGGTTTTCCCAAGTCAAGTTTTTCCATAGTTTTCCATGGAAAAGGTTTTTTTCTCAAGATTTTCAAAAGGAGTTTCCCAATCTTTCTCAAGAATCAAAAATCAATTTTCAAGGGTAAGATTCCCAGGATTTCAATTTTCCTACTTCCATTTTCCAAAATCTCATAGCACATGCCTGATTTCTCTGTGCATTTAGGATATAACACAATTTTGATAATTTCACTAAGTCAAGCACAATTTTGGTCCTTGGTTCGATTACCCCTGTTAAAGGCGGCAGGAACGGTCGAACCTCGTACCGACAGGTCGAGCCCCATTCCATGGATTTTCCCACAATTTTCAAAATGGAGGCGAGTATTTCAAAACAATTTCCAAAATCTGGTCAAGTTTGAATCGCGAAAGCGTTCCCTCTTTCTCTTCCGCAAGGAAGGGAAGACAGGAAAATTTTTGCGACGATAACAATGCCCAACCGTGCTATCAACTAGGAGATCAATATTTGGAAGTGGATAGTCATCCTTTGGAGTAGCTTTATTGAGATCGCGAAAGTCAATACAAATTCGCACTTTGCCATTTTCTTGGGAACTGCAACGATATTCGCCAACCAGTCCAGATAATCTATTGCTTGAATGAATCCTGCTTTAAGCGAGTCCTCAAGTCCTTCCTTGACCTGTTGCTCGATTCGAGGATCCATTTTTCTTAACTTCTGCTTAACAGGTTTCGCATCAGGCTTCAGAACGAGTCGATGTTCCACCAATTTAGGATCTAAACCTGGCATATCTTTATAAGTCCATGCGAATACTTCTTGGTACTGCTTGAGAAAGTCGATGAGCCTTTCCTTCTCATCTGTACTTAGGCTGGTGCCGATCTTGAGAATTTTCGGACTATCTTCTGAACCAATATTGATGTCCTCAGTCGGATCCTGGACTAGGGTCGATGGTTCATCTTGTTTCTGAATCGCTGCAAATTCTGGTAACTCTGGAAGTGACGAATCAAATTCTGCCATTTCTTCTGACTGCTTTGTGACCTTACTGTCCTCTGCTCTTACCCGGACCCGATGTATCTTTGCCGATTTCGATAGGATTGAAGGATTGATGACTAATCTTTTTATCGGTTGAGAAGACATTCTGAAATTTTTGAAAAGGAATAGCTTTTAGAAAAAATTCATTCACTATGACATAAATTGCATGAGAATAAAAAAGATAAGAATAATGATTTTTGAAGACAAATTGCAGAGGAATAAGAGAAAGATGACATCCAGATAGACGAGAAAATTGATAACTTTATTGAAGACTTGAAATGAAATGAAGACATTTAAAATGAATTGAAATGGGACATTGTTCCTACAAACTGCAGAAATCAAATGAATGAAATAGAAAAGACAGATGGTAGAAAATTTTTAATGGATCCCTTTAATGAATACAATATTTTTGTGAGATCTTTTGCCCATGAATCTCAATCCTGCCATGCGCGGATGATGATCAGGTACCACTGGCTCTAGTCGGCCATCTCCGTTCTTGCCCAATCCTTTGAAAGGCTGATAACCATGCATCAGTAACAGATCAAACCCTTTCTTGGTTCTAACAAACTGCGGGAAAAGAGGATGGTCCTTGAAAGTACTGTAATCGAGATGACCTCCGATCTTAAAGAAATGTGGTCCTTGCCATTGGACCATCGTTGCTGTGTGGTTTGTCTCTGATGCTGCTTCTAACTTTAGCATTTCAAGGCTTTCACTGAGAACAACCTCTTCACTTTCCCTAATGCTGGGGATATCAGAGTATAAGTTGGCCTAGAGATCATAGGCTGAGGTAGCCTCTCTTCAGGATCTTCCCCCAAAACAGTAGTTATCATGCCACCTTTAGACCATTTGATGCACTGATGCAGAGTGGATGGTACGGCGTTGGCATTATGAATCCATGTTCTTTCCAGTAGAAGATTATACGTTGGCGGCACGTTAACGACATGGAAAAGCACTGTATGAACAAAGTAGTTGATAAATATTTCCAAGAAGATCTTTCCCTTTGCTGTCTGTCCATGATTATCGAACCCATAAATGGTGATCGGATCCGGTGTATAATCTTCTTCTTTTATACCCAGAGCCTTGGCAGTCATTTTAGGACAAATGTTGAGGCTACTGCCTCCATCTACAAGCACGTGGGGTACAATCATTCCCCGGGTTCGCACTACAATGTACAGGGCATTGTCATGAAATGCGTGAAGTTTTGGCAGATCCTCATCTGAGAAGGTTATGGGAGCATTGGTCATGGCCTGATTAACGATCTGAGCCATGTCTTCAGGTGTGGTGCCTGGCTTGACCTTGATTTTTCGCAGTAAATCGTCCAGGACTTGCTGATGCTTAGGAGAGGCACATGCCAACTCAAGGATAGGGATATTAGAGAGGGTAGTGATTGGTCTTTGCACTGTATCGACCTTTTCTTCTGATGTTCTCCCTTTTTCCGAAGTAGATTTGACAAAGCTCTTGGGTAACCAGGGCATTCTTTTGGCTACCTCTGGAGATACTCCAACGGGCTCTCTCGAAACTTTCAGCTTACTGAATGCTGAAATGAGGTCCATCTTTTGAGAACTGGACTGGGCCTTATGCAACACTAATACCTGATGCTGTACGTTGATATCGCTGCTAGGGCATGGTTGGATATGATCTTGTGGCTGAAAGGGATGATCAGATATCATTGCTGTTGAGTGTTGCAGGAAAGGCTGATTTAGAATTCCCATTTTCTCATCTTCAGCCCCTTCTACCAACAGATTTTTGTCAATATAATCTTGTATGATGTTTTTGAGAACGAAACAGTTCTCGGTATCATGTCCCACAGTTCGGTAAAACTTACAGAATCTATCCTTCATTTTTCCCATAACCACTGGCGGGTCAGCTACCCTTGGAAGCTTAATCATATCACTGCCGAGCATATATTCTAATACTGTCTCGAGGGACTGGTCTAGAGGAGTAAACTTGCGGTTATAACTCCATCCTTCCCGCTTTGGCTTTTCCTGTGGTCTTGATCTCTGTTCGAGGGTCTGCTGTGGCTGCCTATCATATTGAATAATCGACTTGCCTTTCTGATCACTTTTGTTGGGATTTGACCCTCTTGAAGCATAACTGTGATTTTTCTCATTTCTTTTGTTCTGATTCTTGTTGTTACTGGCAGAGTAGGTAAAATGGGTTTTCTTCTTTGATTCTTGTTGACTGTTATTCTTTGTAAACATAAAACCTTCATGAGATCCGTTCTCCATACTCAACTCGAGCCATTCGGCTCGTTCTGTCAGTTCTATGAAGCTCTTCAATGGAGACGTGGAAATCAGTCCCCTCAGGGGTTACGAGAAGTTGCTCAGGATTAAAGATAGTGTGTGTCCTTCTGCTATTGGCTCATGATGTCTTCTTTTAAATCGTTGTAATTTTGAAAAGATTTTTATATGAAAAGCATGTGAAAACCAGACATCAAATAATAAAAAATGGTTCTCACTAGTGGATGAGACCGGGTCGAACTCAGGGAACGGGAATATATCGTATTCAAGCACACAAATCTAAACTAATCTTTATTGCTGAATTATTGAAATGTAAAATGTTTCAAAAGAGTAAAACAACTAACTATTACAACAAATGAATACCCTTCGCAGAGGGCGTAAAGTGCAATATTTACAAACCCAATCAAAATTCTAATTCTAAAAATAAAAGCAAAAAGAAGCTTTATTCTTCTCTTTCTCGTGTCACGTAATCGCTTCAACTCCACTCCTGTGCTATCCTGCATAATTCAAAAGAACACGAGCAGCACAAGAGAGAAAGAAAACTATACTAAAGAATTATAAGATCTAAATGACACTTCAAATTAAAAATTGATTACTAACTACTAATTAACCTAAAATAAAATGCTAATCATTACTAAGATGCTAATTAAATCTAACTACTAACTAATTGATTAATCTAATTATTAACTATTTATGAACTAACAACTAACTATTGGTAGATTAAACTAAACAACTACAAGCTAATGAACTAATACTCTTTAAAACGAAAACATCATCAATTAAAACTCAACAATTCTCAACAAAACTCAAATTGGCTCCAGCTAACACTTAATAAAAACATGCAATGACACTCATTGAAAATCAACAGTGAAGTTCATAGAAAATACACTGTGAAGCTTAGCATTTCATGCCATTGATATGTACTGGATTTACTCAACATATCATTCACGAATATTTCAAACATCTACCGAAGTTTTTACTTCAATCACAATATTTTTCAATCAATACACTCTTGCCACAAATTATTTTCACAAATACCAGATTTCACTCAACTTCATATGCCGGAAGACTTTTGCCAGAAACCATTGATCATCAGTACAGTTCAGAAATTTTGGTTGTAAATCACAATTAACATAGAGCAATCACAATTCCTCTGTGTTAATCATGGCATGAAACTCTCAATTTTTTAAAGCTTAAACAGAGAGTCACTAGAGATGCAGTTCTCAGACACAATGTTAAGTTGCCGGATTAATCAGTCCATCAAGGAAAACATTAAAAAAATTGATCAGAAATTGGGAATAACATTCATCGATTTGCATCTCAATCGATTGAATACATCTCAACCGGCTGATTCCATTCGATCAATCAATAATCACACAGGCTGGAATCACTTGGGAATCAACTGGACATTTGCCATAATTCCCTTGATCAATGATCAAACTCACCGGAAAAACAATTACTTGCTAGTATTTCAAACAGCAACAGAATTCAGTTACTTCAACGAATGGCGATCAGATATCGGTAACATCCATCAGAAATCAGTAAAACATAACTTCAATAAAAATTTAAACAATCTATCACCGAGAAAAACAATAGTATCAACCTGAAATAGCAATCGTGAAATGAATTTCACGTTGGATCAATAATAAGACCACTCACATCTTCACGATAATCGTGAAGTTATTCCGGTTAAAGCATGTGATTTCGATCATCATCTCCGGCAGATCCATAAATTTCAGGCAATTAAACAGTGTATCCATATTCCGACATGTTCTTTACAGCAGTCAAGAGCTCCGATCAGTACATGTAATCCAACTTGAATCTCAAACAGGAAAATCAAAAAGAAAAAAAACATGCGATCTGTATTTTTTTTCTTTTCGTTTCACACAGAAATCAAAAACAGAATTCGATTAAAAATGAAAAAGAACAAGAAAAATGAAGAATCGGAAGAAGAATAAGAGAAAGAAGTATAAGAAGAAGAAGATGATGCAGATTAGGAGAAGAAGTAAAAGAAGAAGAAGAAGAAGAAGAAGAAGAAGTAGAAGAAGAAGAACACTCAGCACTCACCGTGAACCTGAGGGGTTAGGAAAGAATGTGGCGACCTCCACCACCACTGCCATCGCCGGAATGAGGAGCTTCCACCACTGCCGCCGGCTGGAGTGTAGACATAGAAAGAGGGAGAAAGAGAAGTTAGGGAAAGGGATAGCCACCGGCAATGGTGGAGCGAAGAGAGAAGAGAGGGAATAGAGGGGAAGAGGGGAAAGAAGGCTTCAGCCGTGAATGAGAGGAGGCGCCCTTTCTTTCCCTGTTTTTGGGGTTTTTAAAAACAACAAACCGGCTGGAACCGGTTTGAAACAAATGCAAACCGGTTCAAGCCGGTTTGGTTATTTTTTTTTTTAAATTCAAACCGGTTCAGTCGGTTTGTTTATGATTTTCTCAATTTTTTCCAAGAAACCCAAACCGTGTAAACCGGTTGGTTATTTTATATTTTTTTTTTCAATTTTTAAAAAAAAAACAAAAACTATGTAAACTAGTTTATTATAAAGTTTTCAAAAATTAAAATCAAAATTTATTTATAAAGAAACTAAAAAAAAACTATTCTAACTATTTATATTTATATTTATATTTAAATTTTTTTTCTTTTCTAAAAAAAACAAACATTTAAAATGATTTTAAAAACTATTTTCTCTATTTTTTTTATTTTTTTTAATTGAAAACTAACACTAGACTACTATGAATATAACAAAAACTAAAATATGTATAAAAATGTAAAATAAAACTATTTTTCATGCATTTTCTATTTTTAAATCATTTTAGCACATTTACTCGAAAACTAACATAAAATTGGGTTTTTAAAACATTATTTTATAAAATCATGCATATTTTAATGTTAATAAACCCTGAATTATATGCATGATCAGCTCACGCATCTTATTGCAAGCGGATCTCCATCTATGAATGAAATCCCTGGCCTTCTCATTTTCCTTCTGCCTCAGACTGCAGAGATGACTGAGAGTCGGGAGTGCTTCAGCATTGAATAGAAAGCGCTCAATAAATAAATTGACCACTTTGTCGAACTCTTTCAGTTCTATCAGATTAATGTGCTCTGAGTACCACTTTGCTGCGACACCTTCCAAACTGCGAGGAAAGCAGAGAAATAAGGCACGATTGTTCCTCTTGAACCTGGAACATTCTGCGAAGAATAGGGCGAGATGTGCTTTTGGATCACCTAAACCATCAAACTTGATAAATTTCTTGGGGGGATTGTCAAGATCATCATCCCCATCCAATCCATCATAAAAGTCTTCACTTGTAAAGACTCTTTTGCCCTTGTCACGAGCTTGAAGATCCTTAACCATCTTCATCACATCTTTGAGTTGGGACTGCGTAGGGTCGTCAACAAACTGATTCTTGGACTTGTAGGCCAACCCCTGCCCCTGAGTCGACCTTTTGAATTCTTGCTTGTTTTCATACTCTTTGTCAGTATCATCTGCTGATTCTGACTCATCAGACATTTCCTCATGACGATTATGCTTTTTACTGATTTTCACATTCCTGGCCGTGTGGCCCCTATCCTTCTGTTTGATCTGAGTCTGTTCAGCACTAGCTTCAGCTTGCTCTACCAGCATCTTGGTCATCATTTTCTTGAACATGACGTACATCTGGGGATCCATGTCATCCTCTGCTTGCTGACCCTGACTACGGGGTGAGTCAATTTCCTCTTCTGACGCGACTGAGTAGGCGATGCCTTCAACTGATATGGTTTTCTTTCCGGACCTTGTATGAACCATCGAATATCACAAATATTCTTCTGAATGTCACTGGTGCTCTCTACAAGGCAGAACTGATGATTAGGCTTTTGAAAGAAATTGGGTTGGAGGAAGATATTTGTTGAGAATTTTGGTAGACAATTGAAAGAGTATCCCATTACTAGGGATTGAGTCGTCGCTGGGATTACGACAATTGCGTTGTCATTCCTTTGCAAAAATAAACAACTGAAAGATATGCCTTGTTACCTAGGCGAGGTCGTCAAACCATGATGAAATGAAGATTAAAGGAATTTTATTGAAGGAAAAACATGATTTTATTAATAGTACACTTGACAAAGGGGAGGGGGACAGACAATTTTCCACCACTCCTGATAATCAGAGGACACTCAAGGACTAGAAAAAATAGTGAGAGTAACAAAAGAATCTCAGCCATGTCTGGTAGAATGGTATGCTCTGGACCACTGATCTGATGTGAGATCGAACTCTGGCAAGATCTCTGATAGTAGATGAATTTCTATGCACTTCTGTCTCTGAGAGAACTACCTGACACACCACTCTGGATGGTAGTATGCGCAGAAGAAGGGGCCAAGTAGCCTGAATTGCTTGCCATATGCATAAGTATATCTGGGAGGTGATTCCTGACGATCAAAGTAGTCCCATACGACTTGTTCCTCCTGAAGGTTATCGATCAAGAATCGGTATCGTGCAACTGGCAGAAGCTTTTCACCATTATATCTGAAGGGACTGGCTCGGGCTGGCACATGCCGGAGGAACCAAGATTGTAATGCGTAAGTGCACCATTCGACTAGAATCTACTCTCCAAGCGTGAAACGGGTCAACCCTCGGTATAGAAAAGCGAGTGCGGCCATGGCTACAGAGAGGCGGCTGGTCTGTCGACTCCCCACCTTCGCAGAAGTTGAACTATCCTGATATCCATGTAATTCCGTCCATCGGGAAAGAAAGCTAATCCCACTGTGCACAGTACCATCGCATGCTGAATTCTTTCTCGAGCTGTTCGAGATAAGGAACTGACTTCCACAAATGTCCCATACTGTTTGTAGATTTTGAGCAGGCTCACATATTCGTTTCCATCTTCTTCGATCGGCGGCCAAGACTTACGCCCTGTCATGCGAGCTAAAGCGTCTCGGGGGTCCAAACCCTTGACATTAATCAAAAATTGCTTCTCCAATGGATCTCCAGGTTGACCGCCTGGCTCGGGCAATCCCATGATTTCTAAAAATTCATCTATCAACACTGTCATCTTGCCCCATGGGAACCAGAAAGTAGAAGTGCTCGGATTCCACCGTTCTGCTAGTGCATGGATCAAATTGCCGTTGACTATTTGCTTTCCCACTACGGATGCCAGTTCCAATCCACAATCGTCCAAGTGGTCTGAAAACATATAAGAGAAATTCTTGAACCATGAATAGTACCACCGGGGAAAGAAGGATCCGGTGTTAAGGACTCGATGCTCGGGAAGACTTTGTCGCACCTTGTAGGAGATGTGACCCTCAGGGAAGACTGAATTAAGCTGACTGGATGCCATCAGACTGGAAAACACGGAAAATTGGAATAAGACTTGGGAAAATATAGAGATTTTGAAAAAATGCAGGCAGGATAAAATGAAGTAGGAAATTCGAGATCCAGAAGAGAGAAAGGATGAAAAATCACCTGGAGTTTTGAAGAAAATTAAGGGAAATTTGGAAAATCGTCCAGAGTTTGATGAAATATGAAGGAATACTTCATAAAATGGAAAATGAAGCATTTAAAAAATCGTCCAAGGTTTAAAGCATGGACAGTATATGGAAATGGATTGGAGATTTCTGAAAAATCATCCAGTATTTTGGAAAATTGGAAAAATATGGAAAATAACAAGGAAATGACTATAACATATTATGCACAAACAAGTATGCACATACAATATTCCCTAAAAGCTAACTCTAGATGCACAAGTTTTGAAATAGCTGTAGGACCTTAATCCTAACTCTAAGGTTCAGATCATCTGTGTCCAATCATGCTATGCCTATATACTCAAGCCAAGGCTCGATGTACGTGGCATAAAATCAATTTCTTCGGTTCTAGGTTCAAGTTTTTCAACATCCTTGAGCACCTGCCGATATACGTTGGACTATGGCCCTTGGTACGTGGCAGGGGGTTTTCACCCAAACAGGTGGCCGAGTTGTGAGGCTTTGTCCCGAACTATGGTTCTGGAAGAAAGCCCAACAACGTGAAGACCGGGTAAATATAGGTGGGGTGGTTTTTGAAAACATGATCACATGCAAGAAAATCAGAAGGCTCTAAAACCTAAAGAGATAGAGATTTTGAAAATTTTGAAGAAGCAAACATTGTTTTCATACAAATCCTAGATTGAGTGTTGTATTAGACCTAAGTCTATGTGATCATGAATAATTCTCCTCAATATGGCCCTACTAAACCATGCCTAGTCTACATGCAATCCATGTCAGCTGGGTTTGAGTCTCGGCTCCTAGGTTCACATGATATTATAAAGTAAAAGCTGACATTCCATGAAACACGATTTTGACAATTTGAACTAAGTTGAGCATTAGATTGATTAGGCGAAGACAGGTCCCATCTCGGTCGCCAAACCTATTATCATCGCAAAATTTTTACTTTTTGCGAGTCAAACTGACCTTTGAAAAAGTTTTTGAAAATAACTCGCCTCCGTTTTAAAATGCAGGATAATTCCGAAGAATGGGACTCACCTGTCGGTACGAGGTTCAACCGTTCCTTGCGCCTTTACCAGGGGTAATTGAACCAATGATCAATTGTGTGCTTAACTTTGCTCAACTTGTCTAAATCATATTCTATTTCCTAAATGCACAAAGAATCAGGAATGTGCTATGAATTTCTGAAAATGCAAGTTTGAAAACATGATGTTTGCTTCAAAGATTAGAAAATATTTGGAAAATGAACTCTTTGAAAATCATGAATCATGATTGAGATACTGTATTTGAGAAAGTGAAAATCGATTTCTGAAGAATCTAGAGGTTTTGTGAAAATCGATTTTGAGAAATGTGAAATAACTTTGGAAAACTTGATTTCTTTGAATTAGAACTTTGAAATTGAAAATATAACTTAGAAAAATCGAATTTGGAACTTGGGAAATACTTGAAATATCATTGGCAAATCCATATTTTGAGAAAATCGATTTTTGAATAAGACTTAGAAATTTTTTGAGAAAACTGATTTTTCTGAATTAAAATTGAAATTTGCAAATGCATGAATTGAATGAATATGGATTTGAAATACTTGATTTTGAGGAATTGAGAAAATCTTTTTGTATTTTTGAGAAATGCAGTGCATTTTGAAGTTAGCCTAAGAGTGTAGGCTGAATGTGGGTAATATGAAGATTACAAATCTGGGTATCATTCGTATTCTAACTATGGCCATAAATACAAATTCCACCGAGTTTGTCAACTCCATAAGAGCTAGTGCACGTGCCATTCGTGTAGACCATAGTGAATTTATGAAAATGTGCATGAATGATACATTCATCAGACATTTAATATTTGCAGAATTAAACTATATGCAATGCAATCCTAGTCTAAGCTGAAATTTAAATTCTTATTCCAAATTTAATTTAATTTACATCACTATTGAATTTAAATACAGGAATTTAAAAGAAAAATAAAGTCTTCAATGTTCCTGCAAAACTAGAAAAACTGGTTAGTGAAAATATGTTGGCTTTTCTAGATTTATCCAGCAATATCTGGAAATTGCTGGATTTTGCTAGATATAAGCCTTTTTCCATGATTCCCTTAAATTAAAATGATAAAATATGAAATAAAATTGAATAAATAAGGAATATAAGATATGAAATTTCGAAATTGGGGTCAAAATGACCAAAATACCCCTGATAGCAAGACTATGGCCTTGAAATCAGGGTTTTCAGAAAGATATTTTATAAAATGCAAGTTTTGAAGTTCAAATGAAGATAAATCAAACTAAATATGATGTGACATGATTAAAAATATAGAAATTAGGGTTTAGAATTTCGAAATTGAGGTCAAATGACCAAATTGCCTCCGATAGCAAGACTATGGCCTTGAAATCAGGGTTTTCTGAAAAAGATTTTGGTAAAAACTTGGGATTTATGATTGAAATAAACACAAAATCAAACATGAAACATCCTAACATGATTATAAACATGAAAAAACCCTAAAAACATTCACTTATACACGAAAATCAAGAAATATCACAAAAATTGTGATTTTGGCAGTGTTTTTGGATCTTTCAGATACCCTATTTTTCAATTTTATTAATTCAGACATCAAATGAATTCTAAATTTTATAAAAATTGGCACAAACACTTATTATAATCCTAAAATCAGATTGAAATTGCAAAAAAAAAAATTTGACATTATTTTAATCCGAAAATTGCATTAACAACCTAAAATAAGCTAATTTTAACATAGGTCACCAACCAGTTTCAAAATTAGACCTGAATCAGGGGTCAATTCTCCATGAAAACTGCTTAATTTTTACAGAGATAAACTAGAAAGAAAAACAGAGATTTCCCAATTTACATATTGGAAAAACCATCTTTGGTTAGGGAGAAACCCTTCCGGCAATCTGAACTAGAATCTAACAAACCTAACAAGGGTTAAAACAACTACTTCAGATTGAAAATACAGACATAAATATCAAACTTAATCAAAAATTTCTTAAATTTTAACAGTAAACAGTAGACAAAAAAATAATAATACTCACTTTTTACAGATCATGAATCGGATCTGTGGTTTGGGATTTATGAACAACACAAGTCTGATTAGGGTTTTGGTAAACCCTAACGAGTTTTAAATTTAAAATCACACTTTCTGTCAGAGAAAAAATACTAAACAGATATAAAAAAATTTCAAAATTTTACAGTAGATATATCTAATCAATATGAATTCATGGCACTTTACATATCTCAAATCAAATATAGGATGAGAAAAATATCATCACAGCAAGTTACTTTCCTGATTTTAACAACGATTTTAAAGTTTTAAAAACCTGATTTGATGTCTGATTTTTCTTACAGAGTTTCCGAATACTAAAAACTTTGATTTTTTTACAGTAGTTCAATTACATATGCATGTATCACATATAAAAGAATCAGCAATTAACAGTGAATATTTCAATCTGAAACAACATGCTCTTTTCTGTTCTAAACTAAAAACACACAGAAATCTAATAAACTTGAGAAAACATACATTAACTAATGAAAAACAATAAAATAAACACTAAAACAATAAAATAAAAATTATTTCTATGCTGGAAAATGTGTAATAAACATGGATAAACAAATAAATAAATAAAATACAGAGAATCAATGGCTGGAATTTAATGTTACCTTTAAAAGCATGGATTTAACCCATTAAAAGGGTAAATCACATGTTTTATTGGTTAATAATATAAAAAATAATGCAATAAACGATTCTAATGGATTAGAATCATGAAAAACAGCATGGAATAGAGTTAGATCATATTCTTGAATTTATTTTGGGGTTCTTGGATGAAATCCATGGTTAAATCTATGAACACAACAGTTTCCATGGTGAAATCTATTGAAAAATCATAAAAAACTAATAAAATAATAATAATATAATATTAAATAAACTCACCTTGGGGCTGCAGCTGCAATGGAGGAAGGTGGAGGTGCTGGAGAGGAGAGAGAAGCCACGAAAATTTGAGAGAAAAAGAGCTCCCTTTTGCCCCTCTAAAGACCCCTTTTTATAGTTTTTCAAAACCCATGTAATTAGGACTAATTAATACTTAACTTTGACTTTTTCAAACTCTATCTAAAACCACCAAGGGAGGACGATTTTTTGTGGTTTCCTAACCCTAAATGAACTCTAACTAAACCTTAATTAACACCTAATTAAACCCTAAAAAGTCCAAATGTGGCATCACCTAGTATGGACCCACATTTGGTTTTTAAAACCTGAATTTAAAACCTTTAAAAACCAATGGTTTAAAACTTAAATAAAATAGATTTTCAAAATTGTTTTTGACTCCTCTAAACACCTAACCTAATAGGACATTGACTAACCCTAGTCTAACCTTGACTTCTTCAGATATGGCGCCACCCCGAGTGGGCCCCACTTGAATTTTCAAAAACGATTTTAAAACTTGAGAATGAGAGGTTTTTCAAAAGAGATTCAAAAGTAGACTTGGAATTAAAAGTTTTTGAAATGGCATAGAGTTCCAACTGGGTCAGAACTCTTCTGGATATGGCTCCAACTGAGTGGACCCCACATCAGAGTTTTTAAATTTTGAAATAAATATTGAAAATGGCTTTGAAAAGGGGTTAAAATCAATAATTGAAATTCAAGATTTTTGAAAATAGAGTCTCAAGCGAACTGGAACTCCGGGTTAGAGTCCTAAACTATTAGGACTATGAGATTTTGGAATTTAAAGGCCAAATGAAGGAGTTTCTAAAAATATTTTATCAAAAATGATGAAATAAGTCAGAAAATACTGTCAGGGTTAGACTCCTAACTCAATCAGGACTCTGAAATAGAGTTTTGAATTAACTGGACTCTACAAAATGACCTATTTTTTGAAAAACAAATGAAAATAAATTAAAATGAAATAAAAACAGACTTCAAAACAGACTCCTGACTGGACTAGGACTCCGGGACAGAGTCCTGATCGGACCGAAACTCTACATTTTTTTTGGTATTTTCTGAAAAACAGACGAAAGAACTTGTGAAAGCAGTGAAAACAATAACAAGTATTGAAATAGAACATAGTTCTGATTCAACTGAGACTCTGAAGACAGAGTCCTGATTGAACTAGGTCTCAAATTTTTGGATTTTCTGAGAAAACAAATGAGAGAATTTTGAAAAACAGTTAGAAACAGGATAAAATTGAAGTTTTGGTTAGGACTCTGAGAAAGGGTCCTGATTCGATCAGAACTCTAAGAATTTTAGTTTTCTGATAAGCAAATTATGAAATTTGGGCAAAGCCTTTGAAAACCAGTGAAAATGAAGTGCGAAAATCAATTTTGGATAGAGTCCTACTTCGATCAAGACTCTAGGGTAGCATCCTAATTTGATTAGGACTCTGAGATAAAATCTTAGAATTTTGAAATTCTTTGATAAAAGTGTAATAGTTTTGGCAGATTGAAAGATTTCTGAAAGATTCTCTCAAAATTGAAATCAGGATCAGAGTCCTGATTCAACTAGGATTCTTTGAACAGAGTCCTGCTTTGACTGAAACTCTGAGTTTTTGAAAGATTTTGAAAGATTTGATTGAAAATGGATAAAATAGTTGTAAAAAATTAGAGTCCCAATCTAATTGAAACTCTGAAGAAGAGTCCTGATCCGACTGAACTCTTTGAAGAAGAGTCCTGATCCAACTAGGACTCTGAAATTTTGGCCAAAACAGAAGATTTTGAAAGGTTTTTTTTCGAAAATAGGTAATAAGGTAGTAAAAATTAGAGTTTTGATCCGACTAGGACTCTGGAAAAAGAGTCCTGATCCAACTAGGACTCTAAGATTTTGGCCAAAATGGAGGAAATGAACAAGGGATAGGACTATAACTGGTTCAAAATCAGAATGATGTTTTAAAAAGGTTCAAAAAGATTCAAACTGATGAAAATACAGAGTCCTGATCCAACTAGGACTCTAAAATTTTTGAGATTTTTGATAAATGAAAGAATCCAGAAGCGACACCACCTAAATGGCCTAATCTGAGAATTGAAATCAATTGAAATTGAGTTTGAAATGAATCCAGATTATTACTGAGAAAATATTTCAAAATATAAGGTCCTGGGGGTTGGCAAATGACATAATGCTGATTGAAAACCCAGGTTTTAAAATTAATTTTGAAAGAGAAGTTTTAAAAACCCAAGTCTGGATTAAATATTTTGAAAACGAGAGTGCTGGATCTCGAAAATGAGATGTAATGACATGTAATGCGATGATTTGGTGGTCATTTCTGGACATGTGTTGAGGCTGTTGCCTCCGTCTATCAGCACGTGAGGAACTGTCATCCCTCTGGTTCGAACCACAACATACAGGGCGTTGTTATGGAACACATGAGGCTTAGGGAGATCATCATCGGAGAAAGTAACTGGAGCATTAGTCATGGCCTGATTGACTATGTGGGCCATGTCTTCCGGAGTTGTGCTTGGCTTCACCTTAATTTTCTGCAATAGATCATTCAACACCTGCTGATGCTTGGCAGAAGCCTGGGTTAAGTCCAAAATTGAGACATTGGATAATGTTGTAATTGGCTTTGGCGCAGATGTCTCGCTTTTCTCGGGGGCGGGCTTAACGAAATGTTTAGGGAGCCATGGCATTCTTCTGGCTACCTCAGGAGATACTCCAGCGGGCTTGTCAGATACTTTCATTTTGCCAAAGGCTGAGATGAGATCCATCTTCTGAGCCTTGGACTGAGCCTGTTGCAATACCAGGACCCGATGCTGAGCTTGCATATCATTTTCATAGCATGGCCTGATATGCTCTTGTGGTTGAAACGATTGTTCGGTGATGACTGCTGTAGAATGATGAGGAAATGGCCCTTTCAAAATGTCTATATTCTCGTCTTCGGCACCTTCTATCAGAAGATTTTTGTCAATAAGATCTTGAACTATGTTCTTGAGAACGAAGCAATTCTCGGTATTGTGCCCCACTGTTCTGTGAAACTTGCAGAATTGATATTTGAATTTTCCCATAGGAACGGGAGGATCGACCAACCTTGGCAACTTGACCATCTCCTTGGTCAACATGTACTCGAGCACAGTCTCGAGTGATTAATCTAATGGAGTGAATTTCCTGTCATAGCTCCATCCTTCATGCTTCACTTTCTCTCAGGGTTTTGGTCCCTGCTCTAGCTGAAGCGGCTTGCTGAATTGCGGGATTGGCTTCCCCTTCTTATCATTCATGTTTGAACCTCCTGCCCCATAACAGAAGTCTCCATTTTGTCCCTTGCGATAATTCCATTTATTATTATTGACAGAATTAGTGAAGTGAGTCTTCTTCTTTGACTCGTTCTGGCTGTTGTTTTTGGTGAAGGTAAAGCCTTCGTAAAAACCATTCTTCATGCTCAATTCGAGCCATTCGGCTCGCTCTGTTAATTCAATAAAGGTTCTGGACGGTGCGGTGGAGATGAGGCCTTTCAGCGGCTGCGAGAAATTACTCAGAATTAGGGACAAAGCGTGACCCTCTGATATGGGATCTCTCATTTTATTACAAACCGACCTCCAGCGGTGGATGAAGTCTCTAGCTTTTTCATTCTCTCTCTGCTTCAGGCCACAGAGATGGCTGAGGGTTGGGAGCGCCTCAGCATTAAAGAGGAATCGCTCAATGAACATGTTCACCACCTTGTCAAATTCCTTTAATTCGATTGGATTGACATGCTCTGAGTACCATTTAGTTGCCGTTCCCTCCAGACTGCGAGGGAAGCAAAGGAAGAGTGCCCGATTGTCACACTTGAATCGTGAACACTCAGCGAAAAACATGGCGAGATGAGCCTTAGGGTCGCCAGAACCATCAAACTTGATAAATTTTCTGGGGAGATTATCCATATTATCATCCCCATCCAAACCATCATAGAAGTCTTCGCTGGTGAAGACTTTCTTGCCCTTGTCGCGGGCCTGCAGATCTTTGACCATTTTCATCATGTCTTTTAGCTGTGACTGAGTAGGGTCGTCAACAGACTGAGTCCGGGACTTATAAGCCGACCCCTGGCCCTGGGTCGACCTTTTGAATTCCTGCTTAGTTTCATATTCCTTGTCAGTATCATCCGCTGATTCTGATTCGTCAGACATTTCCTCGTGACAACTCTGCTTTTTGATAATTTTCACATTCTTAGCGGCACGACCCTTATCCTTCTGCTTTATATGAATCTGCTCAGTACTGGCTTCAGCTTGCTCTGCCAGCATCTTACTCATCATCTTTTTGAACATGACGTATATCTGGGGATCTACATTATCTTCTGCTTGCTGACCTTGACCACGGGGTGAGTCCATTTCCTCTTCTGAAGCGACTGAGTATGCAATGCCTTCAACTGATAGGGTTTTCTTTTCGGGCCTTGTATGAACCATTGAGTATCACGAGTATTCTTTTAGATGTTGCTGATGCTCTCTGCAAGGTAGAACTGATGGTTAGGCTTTTGAAGGAAATTTGGTTGGAGGAAAATATTTGTTGAGAATTTTGATAGACAATTGAAATAATATTCCATTACTAGGGATTGAGTTATCGCTAGAATTATGACAATTGCGTTGCTATTCTTTGCAAAATAAACAACTGGAAATATGCCTTGTTACCTAGGCGAGGTTGTCAAACCAAGGTGAAATGTAGAATAAAGGAATTTTATTGAGGGGAAAAACATGATTTTATCAATAATACTCTTGACAGAGGGGAGAGGGACAGACAATTTTCCACCACTCCGGATAATCAGACGACACTCGAGGGCCAGGAAAAATAGTAAGATTGACAAAGGAATCCCAGCCATGTCTGGCAGAATGGTATGCTCCGGACCACTGATCTGATGCGAGGTCAAATTCTGGCAGAACCCCTACTAGTGGACGAATCTCTACGCGCCTCTGCCTCTGAGAGAACTGCCTGACACACCGCTCTGGATGATAGTATGCGCAGAAGAAGGGGCCAAGTAGCCTGAACCGCTTGCCATAAGCACATGTGTATCTGGGAGGTGATTCCTGACGATCAAAGTAGTCCCATACGACTTCTTCCTCCTGAAGGTTGTCGATCAAGAATCGATATCGTGCAACTGGCAGAAGCTTTTTACCATTGTATTTGAAAGAACTGGCTCGGGCTAGCACATGTCGGAGGAACCAAGACTGCAACGCGTAGGTGCACCCTTCGACTAGAATTGATTCTCCGAGTGCGAAACGAGTCAACCCTCGGTATAGAAAGGCGAGTGCGGCCATGGCAATGGAGAGGCAGCTGGTCTGTCGACTTTCCCATCTCCTTAGAAGCTGAACTATTCTGATATCCATATAATTTCGTCCGTCGGGAAAGAAAGTTAATCCCACCGTGCACAGAACCATCGCATGTTGAATTCTTTCTCGAGCTGTTCGAGACAACGAGCTGACTTCTGCAAATGTCCCATACTGTTTGTAGATTTCAAGCAGGTCCACATATTCGTTTCCATCCTCCTCTATCAATGGCCAAGACTTGCGTTCTGTCATGCGAGCTAAAGCGTCTCGGAGATCCAGACCCTTGACATTGATCAAAAACTGTTTCTCCAATGGATCTCCAGGCTGACCGGCTGGCTCAGGCAATCCCATAATCTCTGAAAATTCATATATCAGTACTGTCATCTCGCCCCACGGGAACCATAAGGTAGAAGCACTCGAATTCCACCATTCTGCTAGTGCATGGATCAAATTGCCATTGACTGTCTGCTTTCCCACTGCAGACGCCAGTTCTAACCCACAATCGACCATGTGGTCCGGAAACATATGAGAGAAATTCTTGAACCATAAATATTACCACCGGAGAAAGAAGGATCCGGTGCTGAGGACTCGATGCTCAGGAAGACTTTGTCGCACCTCGTAGGAGATGTGACCCTCAGGGAAGACTCAATCAAGCTGACTGGATGCCATCAGACTGGAAAACATGGAAAATTGGAATAAGACTTGGGAAAATATAGAGATTTTTAAAAAATGCAGGCAGGATAAAATGAAGTAGAAAATTTGAGATCTAGAAGAGAGAAAGGATGAAAAATCACCTGGAGTTTTAAAGGAAATTAAGGGAAATTTGGAAAATCGTCCAGGGTTTATTGAAATATAAAGAAGTACTTCAGAAAATAAAGTATTTGAAAATCGTTCAGGATTTAAAACCTGGACAGTACATGGACATAGATTGGGGAACTTTTGAGAAAATCGTCCAGTTTTTTTAGAAAATTGGGAAAATATGGAAAATACATAGGAAATGACTATAACATATTCAATCACATCTTGCATAAACAAGTATGCACATACAACATTCCCTAAAAGCTGACTCTAGATGCACAAATTTTGAAATAGCTGTAGGACCTTAATCCTAACTCTAAGGTTCAGATCAACTGTGTCGAATCATGCTATGTCTATATACTCAAGCCGAGGCTCAATGTACGTGGCATAAAATCAATTTCTTCGGTTCTAGGTTCAAGTTTTCCAACATCCTTGAGCACCTGCCGATATACGTTGGACTATGGCCCTTGGTACGTGGCAGGGGATTTTCACCCAAATAGGTGGCCCAGTTGTGAGGCTCTGTCCTGAACTATGGTTCTAGAAGAGAGCCTAGCAACGTGAAGACCAGGACAATATAGGTGGGGGTGGTTTTTGAAATATGAGCACATGCAAGAAAACAGAGGGCTCTAAGTCCTAAAGAGATAGGATTTTGAAATATTTGAAGAAACAAACATTGTTTTCAATCAAACCTAGATTGAGGAGGGTTGTATTAGACCTAAGTCTATGTGAGCATGAAAATTTTCTCCTCAATATGGTCCTACCAAACCATACCTAGTCTACATGCAGTCCATGTCAGCTGGGTTCAAGCCTAGGCTCCTAGGTTCACATGATAGCATAAATCAAAAGCTGACATTCCATGGAAATCGATTTTGACAACTTGAACAAAGTTGAGCATTAGATTGATCAGGCGAAGACATGTCCCATCACGGTCGCCAAACCTGTTATCATCGCAAAATTTTTACTTTTTGCGAGTCAAACTGACCTTTGAAAAAGTTTTTGAAAATAACTCGCCTGCGTTTTAAAATGCGGGATAATTCCGAAGAATGGGACTCGCCTGTCGGTACAAGGTTCGACTGTTCCTGCCACCTTTAACAGGGGTAATCGAACCAAGGATCAATCTACTGCTCTACTCTATTCAACTTGTCTAAATCATATTCTAATTTCTAAATGCACATAGAATCAGGCATGTGCTATGAATTTTCTGAAAATGCATATTTGAAAACATGATGTTTGCTTTGAATAACTGAAACACTTAGAATAGATATCATATGGAAAATCGTGAATTGGGATTTGAAATGTACTTCTGAGAAAAGTAAAAATCGATTTCTGGGGAAATCTTGAGATTTTGTGAAAATTGATTCTGAGAAAACTTGGTTTCTCTTAATTCAAACTTGGAATTGAATGTACAACTTGAAATTTTGAATTTTGAACTTGAGAAACACTTGAAACATACTTTGAGATTTTCATATTCTGAGAAAATCGATTTCTCCATATGACTTAGAAAATTTTGAGAAAATGAACTTCTTTGAATTGAGATTTGAATTGGAATTGGCAAATGCATGAAATGAATGAATATGGATTTGAGGAATTGAGAAATACTTTTTGTATTTTTGAGAAATGCAGTGCAATTTTGAAGTTAGCCTAAGAGTGTAGGCTGAATGTGGCTAATGTGAAAATCATAAATCTGGGTATCATTCGTATTCTGACTATGGCCATAAATACGAATTCCACCAAGTTTATTAACTTCATAAAAGCTAGTGTATGTGCCATTCATGTAGACCATAGTGAATTAATAAAATGTGCATGAATTGGCATACATGGCAGTTATATATCAAAGTTTAAACTATATGAAATGCAAATCCTAATCTATGCAGGAATTTAAATTCTTATTCCAAAGTTTATATTTAATTTACATCACTATTGAAATTTAAATACATGAAATTAAAATCTTCAATGTACCTGAAAAACTAGAAAGTTAGGTTAGTGAATATATGTTGGCTTTTCTAGATTTATCCGGCAATATCTGAAAATTGCTGGATTTTGCTAGATATAAGCTTTTTCCTTGATTCCCTTAAATCAAAATTATAAAAATATGAATTAAACTTGAATAAACATGAATATAAAATATGAAATTTCGAAATTGGGGTCAAAATGACCAAAATACCCCTAATAACAAGACTATGGCCTTAAAATTAGGGTTTTTAGAAACATATTTGATAAAATGCAAGTTTTGAAGTTCAAATGAAGATAAATCAAACTAAATATGATGTGACATGATTAAAAATATGAAAATTAGGGTTAGGGACTTCGAAATTGAGGTCAAATGACCAAACTACCCCTGATAGCAAGACTATGGCCTTGAAATCAGGGTTTTCAGAAAATATTTTGGTAAAACTTAGGTTTTATGCACTAAATGAAATCAAATGAACATCAAATTTAACCTAAAGTATCCTAATATGATTATGAATATGATTAAACCCTAAAAATATATGCTTATTCACGAAAATCCAAGAATATCACAAATTTTGTGATTTTTGCAGTGTTTTAGAATTCTTTGGGTGCCTTGTTTTGGAATTCAAGCCATTCAAATATCAAACGGATTCTAAAAATCCTCAAAATTGGTACCTGCACTTATTATAACCCTAATATCAAATTAAAATTATAAAAATATTTTTTTGGCATTAAATTAATCCGAAAATAGCATCAAACCCTAAAAATATGTTATTTTTGACCTAGTTCACCAACCAGTCTCAGTCCAAGACCCAAACCAGGAGTCAAACCTCCATAAAAATCTATGAAATTTTACAGAGACCAAATAGACAGGAAAACAGAACTTTTCCTTTTTACAGATCTGAAAAAGCACTTAGGATCAGGGAGATCCCCATCCGACAATTCGGACTTGAATATATTGATTTTAACCTTGGTCCTAACTGATACTTTCAATTCAAATTTCCGGGCTAAATAGCAGAACTCATTCAAAATATCTGAGCTTTTAACAGTGAACAGTTGACAAAAAAATAACAATACTCACTTTTTATAGATCATGAATCTGATCTGTGGTTTGGGATTTATAAACAACACAAGTCTGATTAGGGTTTTGGTAAACCCTAACGAGTTTTAAATTAAAAATCAGAGTCTCTCACAGAGGAAAAATACTAACGAGTGGTCAAAAATTCCCAAAATTTCACAGTAGATAGATCTAATCAATGTGAATCCATGGCACTTTAAAGATCTAAAATCGGATATAGGATGAGAAAAATATCATCACAGCAAGTTACCTTCTTGATTTTAACAATGATTTTAAAGCTTTAAAACCCCGATTTGATTTCTGATTTTTTTACAGGGTTCCCGAAATCCAAAATCTCTGATTTTTTTACAGTAGTTCATTTACATATGCATGTATCACATATAAAAAAATCAGCAATTAACAGTGAATATTTCAATCCGAAACAGCATGCTCTTTTCTGTTCTAAACTAAAAACACTCAGAAATCTAAGAAACTTGAGAAAACATGCATTAACTAATGAAAAACAATAAAATAAACCATAAAACAGTAAATAGAAATTATTTCTATAGTGTAAAACGTATAATAAGCATGAATAAACCATTAAATAAATAAAAAATCTGAGAATCAATGGCTGGAATTCGATTTTACCTTTAAAGACATAGATTTAACCCATTAAAAGGGTAAATCATATGTTTTATTGGTTAATAATGAAAAGAATCATGCTCAAACCAATTCTAATGGATTAAAATCCCTGTAAAACACATAAAACAGGGTTAGATCACCTTCTTGGACCGTTCTTGATGGTTCTTGAGGTGAAACAATGGTTGAATCTTCATAAGGAGGGGCGCCCAAGCCTAAATCTAGGTTTAAAACATTAAAAAGCATCAAATAAGGTAATAAAATAAAGAAAATAATACCTTGGAGTTTGCAGCAATGGAGGAAGGCTGGAGAGGAGAGAGAAGCTCCAAGATTTGCTCAAGAGGTGGCTGGAAAAATCGTCCCCCCTATAGCCCCTTTTTATAGAAAATTTTTAGGTTTTAAAAAAAAATGGAAATTTTGGACTCTAAAGGGGGGGCGATTTTGGGGTGTAGTTACTATCCTAACCCTAGCCTAAATTATCCTATTTAATACCTAATTAACCCCTAGACTCTCCTAAAAAAATCCCCAAATGTAATGCCACTTGGCATTTTTAACATTTGAGTTTTAAAACACCTTTTAAAAACCTTTAAAAACACTAGTTTTAAAAACTAACTTTCAAAATGAGTTTTCAAAATAAATTTTAACTCTTCTAAACCCCTAATACTAACCAAGACACTGACTAACCCTAGTCTAGCCCTGACTTACTCGAATATGGCGCCACCCCGAGTGGGCCCTACTTGAGTTTTTCAAAAAGCGATTTTAAAACTTGAAATTGAAGGAGTTTTCAAAAGGATTTTCAAAAGCAATCTTAAAATTAGAATTTTTGAAATGGAATAGGGTTCTAACCAAGTCAGAACTTCTCTGGATATGGTGCCAACTGAGTGGGCCCACATCGAGTTTTGAAGAATTTTGAAATAAACACTGAAAATGGTTTTGAAAAGGGGTTAAAATCAGTATTTGAAATTCAAGATCTTTGAAAATAGGGTCTCAAGCGAACTGGAACTCCGAGTTAGAGTCCTAAACTCTTAGGATTTTGAGATTTTAGAATTCAAATGGAAGAATTTTCGAAAGATTTTATCAAAAATTGATGAAATAAGTCAAAAGAACACAGTTAGGGTCAGACTCCTAACTCAACCGACCTCTAAAATAGAGTCCTGAATTAACTGGACTCTGTAAAATGACATAAATTTTGAAAACAATGGAAAAAGACTGACAATGGGAGTAAAACAGACCCCCGAACAGACTCCTGACTGGATTAGGACTCTGGGACAGAGTCCTGATCTGACTGAAACTTTCAAAACTTTGAGAAATTTGATGAATAAGAGAATCCAGAAGTGACACCATCTCAATGGGCCTCATCTGTGAATTGAAATTAATTGAAATTTGAAGTTAAAATGAATCCAGATTGTTTTCTGAGAAAATATTTCGAAATATGAGGTCTTGGGGTTGGAAAATGATAGAATGTTGACTAAAAACCCAGGTTTTGAAATTGATTTTGAAAGCAAGCTTTAAAACTCAAATCTGGATTGAAGGTTTTGAAAACAGGAGTGCTGGATCTCGAAAATGAGATGGGATGACATGCAGTGCTATGCAATGCGATGAAATGATATGCAAAATGTATGCAGTGATATGCAATTACATATGAAATGGACAAACACTGGATGAGGGTGAAAATTTGGGGTGTTTACAGTGACATAAGTCACGACGCAAACACCTTGTTGCCAGAGTGGTTAGCGGGGTGTGAGTATGCGAAGTATGCGACTTCCACGACATCGTTGCTTGACAATGAACATTATCCCCTTAACAAGCTAGTTTCGCTTGGCGGCGGCGAGAGAGACGGGTGCTGCCACCGGACCTTTGTGGGAACTTAATGGGTGACACGTGTACCCGTACTGAGTCTGCTAGCAGCTCCGACCAGGAGCCTGGGTCCAGCTCAAGGCTGCCCAAAGGTAGCGAGGCTACCGGGTGCCTTAGCGCTCGACGCCGGTCTTGGCGCCAAAAGGGAAAAAGAGGCAAGGCCTATGTGGGGTCTGCCACCGACGGGCTACCAGGCCCACAACCATCTTGGTCTGCACCCTACGTGCAGACCAAGTGCTACTAGGCTGTAGCACTGGTCAATGCAAGTGCCGAGCTCACCCGGGTGCTCCCGCACCCGGCTAAGCAGCAAGGGAGCCCCACAGTGGGCTCGGCGATGCTAGGCCCAAAAGGGCTGGGCCTAGTCCACCCTGCAGGTCTGGTCCAACAAGGACCAGACCCAACTAGGGTCATGGGAGGGCCTATGGTCTAAACCCAGGGGGGTTCGGACCAGGGTGTTGGGCTAAGCTCACACCCGCGTGGGGTGCAGCTAGCCCAGAACACCTGACTAGGCGGGGGACAAGGGGATGGGGTTTGGGCCCTATGGGACCAGTCCCTACCAAAACCAATAGGGGCAGGGCAGCACACTGGGCATGCGCTGAGCCCATGCCCTCGGTCGGTCTCCTAGAGGAGTCCATACCAGCCCGCACCCGCACCCAAGGGAGCGCCAAAGGTGCCCACCACCCTCGTGATGGGCCAACGAATGCAAGGTCTGGACCTAGTGTCCAGACCATGCAGGGCCTAAAGGTGGGCCACCAGCTACAGACTTTAAGTCTGTAGCTTTTGGTCTGACCCAGCTAGGGGTCCAGACCAGGCCGCCCAAGGACTGGCGCCCCACCAATGGGTGCGCCAAGGGGGCTCATGGCCCTTGGCTGGTGATGCCAAAGGACGCAGGGTCTGGACTTTGTGTCCAGACCATGTGGGGCCCCTGGGTGAGCCATCTGCTACAGACTTTATGTTTGTAGCACCTGGCCTAACCCAGCCCAGGGCTAGACTAGGACGCACTAGCCTGACACCCCCACAAGTGGGTGGCCCGGGTGCCAAGTGCACCCGGCCCCCAGCTGCCTCTAGGCAGAATGCATGGGGGGAATGGGGCCCATACAACCCCCTGGTTCAAGCCAAATGGGGCTCGGACCAGGGCTGTAGCCCTTAACCACGCAGACCAACCCCAACAAGAAGGCAAACCCCCGGGTGCTAAGGCACCCGGGTGGTTCCTTTGGGCCTACAGGGGGGGAGGGGGGAAACCACCAATGGTGGGCCCACCTCACAAGTGGGTCCACTCCGGGTGGGTCTGGGTCCAGAGTGGTCCAGACCACCCTGCCAAACCGGTGGGCTGCAGCAGTCCAACTGGGACTGCTGCACACCAAAACTCCGGCTGGACCAGCTAAGAAAGGATGAAGCCCAAACTGACCGGCCTTGGGTCAGTCTGGGAGCCGTTGCAAGGTCTGCAACAGACCCAATGGGCGCCCTGGCCCAGCAAAACCCTCCTTAGGGGCTTGGGCTGGCCAGGGAAAGGCCCAGTCCAGCTCCCTACAAGTCTCAGCCCTTAGAAGGGGTGTTCTACCCACTATTGAGAAAAACGAACATGGCCAAAATAAAATTTTCAAAAAGCATATACGAAACGAAAATGCATGGGGAAGGGGCTCACCTTGCTGTGCTGCGTTGGTTTAGCTGAAGCTGTTGTGCCTTCAAGAGGGAGTGAGAGACGGTGGAGGGGAGAAGGGATGGGGAAAAGAGGAAGAGGAGAGAGGGTGTCGACCCTCTCTCTCTTCTCTTCCTTTGCTTAAAAAGGGAGGGGAGTGAGATGAGTGGTGGGGAGTGAAGGAGGGGAGATGAGTGGTCTCCCTCTCCCACGCCCCACCCTAGTGGCTATAGGCCTATAAGGGGGGTCAAGAGTGGCCCCAACCACTCCCCTTGAATCAAGGGGAGTGGTTGGCCTTGACCTCTCAAGGTCAAGGTCAACCCCTCTCATAAAAGTCGATTTTTTTTTAACCATATATATATATATATATATATATATATATATATATATATTTTAAATGATAGAGGCTACCCCCTAAGGGGCACCCAACCTAACCCCTTAAAACGTGGGCTGAGCCCACCAACTTTTAAAAATGCCTTTTTAAGGCCCCCAAGCTTGGATTTTGCAAACTTTTCAAAATCACCTTTTGAAAAGAGTTTTTTTGTATATCTATTTTCATAAATCCTCAAAATGACATGGGATGAGGTGGAGCCCATGCCAAACATTTTCTAAATGCCCAAAACCAACCCTTATTTAAAAAAAAATTGAAAACCCACTTCAAGCTTTTATCGATTTTGTAATTTACTTTTATAAAAACCCAAATCAATTATTATTTAAATGGACATGATAAAATAAATTTAAAAACTAAATATTTAAATTACATTTCATGAATTAGGGTATAAAATTTAATAAAGTATATTTAATTCCCCAATTCCAACGAAATTGGATCTCGATACGATGTGTAATTACCGATATACCCTCTTTTGCAAAAATACATGAAATAACGAGATATTTTTCTCATTTAGGCTCCAAATTCGGAGCAAACCCAAATGAATATAATATAAATTTAATCTACAAGTATTGAGGTTCGATTCCTCACAATTTGCCTTGAATCACCTCGTAGAGCAAATCTACGCGATTTAGAACCTCAGAAAGCGATAAATGTTAGATTTATGAGCAATGCTCGTGCCGAAACAAGAAATTTCCCAGCAATGGAATATATATCAATTAAAATTCTTCAGAAAAATAGTGGGTCTTATAGTGCGGGTCCCCAAGCCTCCACCGTATGCCGTCACATCAACATTGTACCTGTTCGTCACCTACATCCCCATAAAACGGGGTCAGTCCTCTTGCGAGGTGGTGAAGAAACAACCACGCTACATATTATTTCTAAGAGGAAAAAGAAGAAACAGAAATAAGAACTAACAAGTGTAAGTGTCTGTGTCAGGTAAGTGCGTACGTGACAAGCGAAACAGGTAACTTAACTGAAGTAACGGTAAAACAAGTAACTAAGAACAATAACAGAACTGTCACAAGTACTGAACAAGTAAGGTAACTGAAGTAACTGCTGAACAAGTAAAGTAACTTAAATAACTTACAATATGTCAGTTGTGATTGGTTAGTCTTTAAGTTCTTCTTGTTACTCCTTCGGGTACGCGAAGGAACCTCGCATTCTGTGAGACATGCACCCGGTGTCTGATATTCAAATTCTAGTGTGGTAACCGGTGATGCTACAGACCGAGTAAACCTCATGCTAGCAACACACAGCTGAGAGAAACTCTCACATAGGCAAGGATTGCAATCCATATTACTGCAGTAGTGAGGTCCTAAAAAGGCAACCTTGACCTCCATGACTCTGAGTGACTAGAGGCCAAAGGACGCTACAGCTCCTGTCAAAACACGTGTCATAGTAACGATAAGTCACTCAGGGTTGTACCATCCACCCTCTCCAAGGTGAACCGTTTGTGAATGGGGCGAAGCAGGTTTATCTTTCTTAGGCTCATTATTCAGTCATACCTCTTAACGAGGATTTTATGCCTTGTGGTCCCCATGGGGTACGCAAAACGAGGTCTTAGCCTGCCCATCCACGTGCTCAGCCTCACGCGGCTAAAAAGAGCACATCGCTCGTGAAAGCGATCACAACACCATATTATTTTTTTTCTAATTTAGGGTATAGTCACACGTGAGTTCACAAAGGACAGAAGGGCCTTTGCCCAGAGACTCCAACTGAGTCTAGAAACAAATCATATTCATTCATACCCTATGGTGTTTAAGTTTAAGTTTCAGGCTTTTCATTTCATGAAGTAAGTGCACCTTGTGCACTCACCAATGCATCAAGCAATGTACCAGTCGAGGTACGCACTACTCAGTATGAGTGTCAGGATGTGCTACATGCAAAGTGAAATTAAATACCACATGCTTTTCTATTAATTGCACAAACATAAGGAATCAAAGGCATTATACAATTTCATATATGAGAGACAGATCATGTGTATGTGAGTGTACAGTTTCATACATATGACATTTTCATCGATTTCATCACTCAAGCAGTTGAACTAAATCATTACGATTGGCACTTTGCGTAACATAAGACCATTTTCGTAGAGAAAACTCATGATTTGGCGTACTTAGGTGTTGAGATTGAAATCTACGATATTCCCAACTTATGGGAATAACATTAGCATTTCCACGGTGTGGGGTGCCATGCCTGCGGACCCGATACAACAATACTGAACAGTGTTCATGACTTATAACTAACGTAGGTTCTATGTACGTGGGGTTTGCAATAGTGCTCATTCGCTTACACAACTTAGTCAATCGAAACGCAAATCAAGGAGTGAGTATTTCCTTAAGGAGTGCGACACACATACGTGTCAACAGCGAATTCTGGAAATAACCTATCTAATGGGGATTACATTGGCTTTTCCACGGTTCGGGGTGCCGCGCTCGCGGACTCGAAACAAAACATTTGACAGGACGATCGTAAAATAAACACTATGTAACTCATACCCATTTTGGAGTGTAAAATATCTGTGGAAACACTTGGACGGGACACAAGAGTGCCACATGTCCATTCGGTCACACCGAAACACTCAACTCAACTATGTGTATTAACTTATAATATATATATATATATATATATATATATATATATATATATATATATGTACACCCAATTATGCATACACCCCTATATATATACATATATACATATATATAAGATTGCTCGAAACAGGTGCATCCTGAGGCATGTGCGTGCATGCCAAACACCCCAACTGATTTGCGAAAGGGTGCGGGGCAAGCCAAAACACGAGGCTGGACCAACTAAGGTTCGTCTAGGAGTAAGGTTTTGTGCTAGACATAAAAAAAAATCATCACTAGGGGCAGCCGACTAGAGGGATAACAAGGCTGAAGGGGGTTCTGGGGCAAAAGAGGTTGCGGGCCTGCTGCCAAAATTGGGTCCATATGTGTATGCAGGTCTGGTGTGATGCCCCAAACCCCGACCTTGTAAAAACCTTTGGTTTTTGAGCAAAAAAAAAATTTTGAAGGATATACAGAGTGAAAAACAACTAGCGTAAGTAAAGGAGGGAGAGCAGGGGTAACACAAAGGTCACAAGTCTGAGCGAGCCACAGTGAGAAAACCAAACCATAAAACAAGTAAAATACCTTTCATTTCCACAATATTTACAATGATACAAAAAGGAGACTGGGTACAAAAAGGAATAGTCTCTCAAAAGAAGAGGAAAAACCCCTCAAACCCCAAAAAACAGAAAGAGCTAGGATTTGCTGCAAAGTGTGGGTCTCAAGGCTCCTGCTGTGCACTGTCGTATCGCGCTGCGTCTACTCGTCACCTGTATCCCCATAAAACGGGGTCAGTACTCTTGCGAGTTGGTGAGACAAACCATCCATACATTATCATTTTTATGGAAAAGCAGAAGGTAAGCAGCATGCTACAAGTGTGCTAAGTACTAGACTATAACTAGCATAATGAAACAGTTAGAAACATTTAAATAAAAGTACAAGTGCGTGTCAGGTAGGTGCACGTGCCACAAGACTGTACAACTACAAACTAAGTAACAGTGCAACAACTAGAGTAACAGAACATGAACTAACCAACATAGTGTAGCAATTGAACCAAAGTATACATTGTGCTAGAGTAACAACTACAGTATGTCAGTCTGTTTGGTTAGTCTTTATGTTTTTCTTCTTACCTCCTTTGGGTCCTTTGGGTACGCGAAAGAAACCCTCGAGTTCTGTGATACATGCACCCGACGCCTGTTATTCAATTTCTAATGTGGTAACCGGGGATGCTACAGACCGAGAAAACCACTTGCGGGGCATCACGCGACTAGAAGAAACCTTTTGTAGGGGAAAAGGATTGCAATCCGTACTATTGCAGTATCAAAGGTCCCTATAGAGGGCAACCTTGACCTCCCTAACTACGAGTGACTAGAGGTCAGAGGGCACATCGGCTCCTAAAAAGAACAGGTCGTAGTAACGACACGTCACTCAGGGTTGTACCATTCACCCTCTCCCTGGGTGACCAAATTGTGAATGGGGCACGGCAGGTTTATCTTATTTAGGCTCAAACTTCAAGTCATACCTCCTCTCAAGTTAGTCGTGCCTCGTGGTCCTCGTGGGGTACGCTAACGAGGATTTGGCCTGCCCATTCACGTGCTGAGCCTCACATGGCCACCACGAGCACATCGCCTGCGAATACGATAATATACCATTTTTATTTTATGCCTAGGGTGACACAAATACGTGAGCACACTCTCATGAACCTGGGCCATTGCCCGTAGACTCCAACCGAGTCTCAAAACCTCAACAGGTCAAAAGTGTCGAACCCTAGAGTTTTTTCAGTTTTTTTCAAGGGTATGTCATGTCGAGTGTAAAGCATGTCACTGGTGCATCATATATCCATCGATAAACGAATGGGAGCCAAACAAGAAGATACTCGACAACTGAGCTAGTGACATACATGTCAGGATTTGCCAACGTGCACGTGCGAAACAGGAAAACCCACAAGGATATAATCTTGCACCAGTATCGTGCTATGAGCAACGATATGCCAACAAGCAGGTAATGTAAGATCCACGATTTATTTTGATGCAATATTACGTAATTATGTTGAAATCGATGAAATTTATTAATTTGGCAATTTTTGTAATTTAGCCTACATTGAGAATCGGGTTGAATCACGTAATATTACGTAAAAAGGCAATTGTGAGAAATCTAGAGCGAATTGACTTTCGAAATTTTTAGAGTAAGTTTGGAATAGGGTTATAGTGACTTACCTCGAATTTGAGGTCCAAACAATGAAAAAAACCCATCAGTGCATGTGAATTATGGGAGATCACTTAGAAAATTAGCGAGGGCCTAAACAAGACCAATTTCGCTCGAAACGAAGATTTCTTTGCTTGAGTAGTTGTGTGATGACATTTATAATGATAATATAAAATAAAATTATTTAGCATTATGGGAAAACATTTGAAATTAATTGAAAAATAGAAATCGATAACATGATATTACTTTTTCTTCCATTGGTCAAAGTCGACCAAGGCCACATTCATCCACTTTGGAGGGCCTTGGGATGACTAAGGCCATGGAACCAGCTGGTCACGTTGACTAGCTGGGTTAGTGGAAAGGTTGTAAGAGGTTTTATTGGTTCATAGAGGGAGGGCCACGATTGGCCCTACCCAAATCATTAAAAAGAAGAAATTTTAAAATTTTAAAATTTATAAAGTCATGTCATTAAAGAAGAGGAGGAGACATTTTGATGGAGGGGAGGTCGACATCCTCTTGGGGAGTGCTTGTGCATGGGATCTGCCTTGGGATTCAAGAGATCCCAAGGGGCCCTTTCCAAGAGAGGCCATGATTAGGGTGGACTAGCCACCATTGGATGCATGGGGCGGCAGCCCCATGACATCTTGGTAATATTTGAAAACGTTTTTGAACTCTTGGAGCTGAGTGGAGGAGCTGGGTGGCGGTGGAAAACCGTGTTCCACCCCAGCCCTCCATCTTGAATGGGTGGATTCTAGCCATCCATCTCAACCCCAACCCTTTTATAAACCCCTTGGAAAAAAAATGAGCCCCATTAGGGGGCAATTTTTCCTAAGCATCTCACACACTCACTCTCACTCTCACTCTCACTCTCACTCTCTCCTCAAACTCTCTTTCCCTCTCACTTACCTTCTTCCTCCAGCCGTGGGAGCCCTTCCTTGACGTGAAGAGCTGCAACACTTTCCTCCATCTCCAACTCTAAGGTGAAGACTCAACGTTTTCTTTTTTGTTCAAAAGTTTCGGAACATAATGAAACCAATGGAGCAATGCACCCATGCGTGCATGCTCCAAAGGTGGATTAGCTGTAAAAATTGTTTCTCTTCAAGTGTTCTTTTTGGTTTTTATTAACTTAATGGATGCATGTCTTGCAATTGGTTCCTTCCATTTTGTTTTAAATGTATTTTCGGTTTTTCAGCACTTATGCATGCAGTTTCTGATTTGTTTCCAACAATGTATGCATTTACATCTTTATTTTATTTTTGGCTTGTTCTTGGGAATGGCAGCCATGCTGGGGTGCACTGGACCGAGCTGGGCTCGTCCAGCATGCACCCAGCCCTTTTGGAACTTGCTTGGGATGCATGCAAGTAGTTGTGGTTGCGCTGCAGCCCTTAGACCCCTTTTTTTTTGGGTTTTGCTAGGGCGTTGGGCTCAACCTAGTCCCAACACGTTGGGACTGGTGTTGCAGTCCTACTTTTGGGCTTGGGTCACTGCGAGACCAGTCCTTCTTGGATGTGGGAAAGCCCGACCTTCGACAGCAAATGCTTTTCTTTCTTTTTTTGTCTTGTTTCAGCTTCCTTTTGAACCAAGAGGGTTGGCGCAAGAGCTCGGATGGTCTTAGCGTTTGGGCTGGCCTTGGACAGGGGCCCATTAACCCTTTGGTACCTGTGAACCGAACCCTTGGGCTCATGTTTATGTTGTTGGGAGATGGCACGGTCTGGTCCAGCGGACCAGACCCTCTAGCCAACCCAGTTGCGCCACAGCTAGAGTTGGGCGCCATGCGGGTGGCCCGCGCGCCCAGCATAAGCAAAAAAAAAATAGATATAAAATTTTGTGTTAAGTCTTGTTGTTCCATTGTATTTTTATATTTTTTCGGCTTGGACTGAAGTGCCGGTCTGAACCATGGGTTCAGACCAGCACTACAGTCCGGTTTTGACCGGCTATGGGTGCGAGTCCAGACCCAACCCGGTTTTCTCTTTGGATGGAGCTGGGTCCGCACCACTTGGTGCTGAGCACCCTTGGCCTATTCGGTTAACTCCTATTGGGTGCAGGTCTTAACCGAGGTTCAGACCTGAACGCTTTGGCAGCCGGGCTGGCACCCGGTGCTAGCCACGGCTCCTCCTTTGTTGGAGCCGGGTGCCAGCCTCATAGTGCTGGACACCCCGGGGCCTCCCATTGGCTGAGCCATTTTGGGCTCAGGTCTGAATTGTAAAGTTCAGACCTTGACGTGTTTTAAACAACTGTCTGGTCCTATGGACCAGACACCCTGACCAGCCCTTAGTACCCTTTCCACAGGGTTAGCCGATTGCCCCTTCGAGGCAGCATGACTCTGCCCCAATCGACCCCTTTCAGCAGTCTGGTCTGAATTATAAGTCAGACCAGAATCTATTTGTGATCATGACAGTCTGGTCTAAAGGACCAAGCCAGCGTTTAGGTAGGTCCCTTTTGGCAGCAAGTGTAAAACCTTGCAGCTCGTAACCCCTCCAACCGACTGTAAAACCTTTTCCTTTTAAAGCCAGCACCCAAACCTACTTCTAGCCGAACCATAATAGGTTCAGACTAGTAATTGTCTTGCCCCGCACCCTTTTGCACTTCGGTTAGGGTGTTGGCATTCGTGCACATGCGTTGGGATGCACCGGTTTTGAGTATATATATATATATATATATATATATATATATATATATATATTAAAACACATAAATGTGTGTTTTGGTGCGACCGAATGGACATGTGACACTTTGGTGTCCCGTCCAAGTGATTCTTCAGATGATTTTACACTTTGAAGTAGATGTGATTCCCCTTAGTGTTATTTTACGTTTGTTTTGTCATTGGTTTGTTTCGGGTCCGCAGGCGCGGCACCCCGAACCGTGGTAATGCCAATGCAATCCCCATTAGAATGGGATATTACCAGAAGTTACCTTCGACACGTATGTGTGTCGTACTGCGTAAGGAAAACCCTCACGCCTTGGTTTATGTTCAACAGACTAGTAAAGTAAGCAAATGAACACTATTGTAAATCCATGTACTTAGAGACTACGTTGATTTTAAATCACAAGTGTGGTTCAGTATCTTTGTTTCGGGTCCGCATGCGCGGCACCCCATACCATGGAAAAAGCCAATGTTATTCCCATAAGATGGGAATATCCCAGATTTCATCGTAACACATGAGTGTGTTGAGCCACGTATGGGAATATTGTTAAATTCAACCTCAACATTGAAGTATGCAAAATAGTGCATTTTTACGGTGAGAATTATTGCATGTTATGCAAAGTGCCAATGATAATGACATAGAGACAACTGCTTAAATGATGAAAACATGATGAAATGTCACATGCATGAGAATGTACACTTTGCTTACACGTTTACTTGTCTCTCAGAAATGAGATTATGCAATGCCTCTGATTATTTTACTGTGCAAATGATAGAAAGCATGTGGTACTATTACACTTCGCACATGGCACATCCTGACACTGGTACTGAGTAGTGTGTACCTCGGTTGCTACATTGTTGAGGCATTGGTAAGCGCAAAAGGTGCACTTACTTCATGAAATGAAAAGACTGAAACTTGAACACCAAAGGGTATGAATGAAAACAACTTGTTTTGGGCTCAATTGGAGTCCTTGGGCAGTGGCCTTGTGTTGTGAATGAACTCTTATGTGAATATACCCTGAATCAGAATAGACATAATATGGTGTTGTGACTGCTTTCACGAGCAGTGTGCTCTGTTGGCCGCGTGAGGCTAAGCATGTGGATGGGCAGGCTAAGTCCTTGTTTTGCGTACCCTGCGGGGACCATGAGGCAAATTCCTCATTGAGAGGTATGACTGAACAATGAGCCTAAGAAAGATATACCTGCTTTGCCCCATTCACAAAATGGTTCACCTTAGAGAGGGTGGATGGTACAACCCTGAGTGACTTGTCATTACTACGACACGTGTTTTGATAAGAGTTGTAGCGTCCTTTGGCCTCCAGTCACTCAGAGTCAGGGAGGTCGAGGTTACCTTTTAGGACCTCACTATTGCAGTAGTATGAATTGCAATCCTTGCCTATGCGAGTGTTTTCTCCCAGCTGCGTGCTGCTCGCATGAGGTTTACTCAGTCTGTAGCTTCCCTGGTTACCACACTAGAACTTGAATAACAGACGTCGGGTGCATGTCTCACAGAATGTGAGGTTCCTTCATGTACCCGAAGGAGTAATCAGAAGAACTTAAAGACTAACCAATCAGTTGACTTACTGTAGTTGCTACTTTATTGTTCAGTAGTTTTTCCTTCAGTTACTTTACTTGTTCAGCTGTTACTTTAGTCACTTGCTTGTTTCAACACTTGTTACAGTTCAGTTATTGCATTAGTTACTTGTTTTATTGTTACTTCAGCTCTGTTGACTAGTACTTGTCACTTTTGCACTTACCTGACACAGGCACAGACACTTGTTAGTTCTTGTTTATGTTCCTTGTCAGTATTGATATATATATTTGTGGTTGTTTCTTCACCACCTCGCAAGAGGCCTGACCCCGTTTTATGGGGATGTAGGTGACGAACAGGTGCAGTGCAGATGCGATGATACACGGTGGAGGCTTGGGGGACCCACACTTTAGCTGCAGATCATGTCCCTCGTGGTTTTGGGTTGTTGAGATTTGGTTGGGATATATTCCCAAATTTTGAGATTTTGTACTCTTATTTTGTAAACCTTTAAACTGTTGGGTTGTATACCCTGTTTACGTTGTGGTTGCACTTTTGGTTACACTGTTATTTACTTGTTGCACTCACCTGTGGTCGTTCAGACTCGCGACTTTGTTGTTTTTCTTACACCCTGTTTTCCGCCATTTCTTAGTAAAACCTTTAAAAAAAATCATAGAAAATTCTGAGGTTTTCCAAAGTCAGGGTTTGGGGCGCCACAGTGTTTGGTATCAGAGTCAGGTTTAAGTGTGGTCCGAGCTTCATCGTGCATCGTCCATCGCACTGTAAGTATAAGTTAAGCTTTTTTTATTCTGTTGTTTCTTGCTTCTTAGTTAGTATTGTATACTTGGTTCTGTGTGTGGATTAGATGTCGACGAACCCGAGCTACGACAAGATTTTGGAGGCTCTCCAGAACCTGACTCGAGGCGAAGAGGCCTCGAGTGGAGCTGTGCAACATTTAGCATGTAGTGTGCATATATTGGCACCTCCATGTGCCAGGTGTTTGGTAGATCACGCGGGACAAATCTGTCCCCGTGAGTTGGTTGATTGCCCCTATTGCAGTCTTCGAGGGCATGTCAAGGATGAATGCCAGATGAAGTTGAGGGATGAGCTCTGGAGGAGCAACGCGGATGATATTGAGGATGTATCTTTGGTCACTGGACCCTTAGTCGTCGAAGTGGATAGCCAGGACAAAGATAGGCGAGGAGCGATAGACTCTCCCCAGTATTCTCCTGAGTCTTATCCATATGTTGTTTCCTCGGAGTACGTGACACTGATACCGATGGAAGTCCAGGAGATTTCTGACACGTCGCTGAGGAATCCTATTTCTCCTCCCCGTGTCAGGCCGAGGCGCTATGGAAGTCGGAAGAGCTACAGAGATTTCTACACTAGCCAGTCTTGAAAATGCTATGTTATGTTGTTAGAAACACTGAGCCAGTGTTTCATTTTCGATTTTTGCTCAAGTTGTTAGCAGTGTTTGTTTAACCCTGTCTGGATGAAGGTTGTTTTTGTAATGCTTGCAGTTTCCTTATTAATGAAATGAAATTTCCTATCTTTGAGTACTTGCCAGTTTCTTATGTGTAAATTTTACTTATTTAGATGGCGTGGAGTACGAGATGCGATGATCTCATGGAGACGCTTAACAACCTTACGAAGGTTGTCGGACGCCAAGCAGAAACGATGTGGAACATGGGCGAGCATATTCAGCAGGCCACCTAGGGTCAGGGAGTTCCTGCCTGAGTTTCAGCGGCAGCAGTACCATATAAACAGTTCATGAGCATGAATCCTCCATCGTTCGACGGGAAAGCGACACCTGAGGCAGCTGAAGATTGGGTACAAGAAATGGAGCAGATTTTCCGTGTTCTTCAAGTCGGTGATGATCGCAAGGTGGACTTTGGGATGTATCATCTTAGGAAGGATGCTAAAAGGTGGTGGGCGACCACCTGGGAGATTTAATTCGACAACCATCTGATTGAGTGGGAATAGTTCGTTGAAGCCTTCTTCGCTGCATACTTTCTAGCTTACGAGAGGAGCAAGAAAATGCAAGAGTTTCTTGATCTGCAGCAGGGTAGTTCGTCACTTGCGAAGTACGTCACTCGTTTTCGCAGTTTGGAGAGATTCTGTCCGAACTTGTACACGACGGAGAAGGAGCAAGCACTGAAGTTGGATCGAGGTGTAAGCCCCACAGCTTTTCTGAAGAATTTTAATTAATATATATTCCATTGTTGGGAAATTTCTTGTTTCGGCATGAGCATTGCTCGTAAATTTGACATTTATCGCTTTTTGAGGTTCTGAATCGCGTAGATTTGCTCTACGCGGTGATTCACGGCAAAACATGACAAATCGAACCCCAATACTTGTAGATTTGAATTATATTATATTCATATGGGTTCGCTTCGAATTTGGAGCCTAAACGAGAAAAATATTTCATTAATTCATGTATTTTGGCGAAAAAGGGTATATCGGTAATTATGAGTCATATCGAGGCCCAATTTCATTGAAATTGGGGAATTAAATATACTTTATTATAATTTAAACTTTAATTTATGAAATGTAAATTAAAATTTTAGTTTTTAAATTAATTTAAACATGTCCATTTAAATAACCATTTAATTGGGTTTTTATAAAAGTGAATTGTAAAATTTATAAAACCTTGAAGTGGGTTTTCAAAATATTTTTACATAGGGTTGGTTTTGGCATTTAGAAAAGGTTTGGCATGGGCTCCACCTCAGCCCATGTCATTTTGAAGGTTTAAAAAAATATATATTTACAAAAAACCTCCTTTCAAAAGAGGATTTTGAAAAGCTTGCAAAATCCAACTTGGGGCCTTAAAAAGGCATTTTCAAAAGTAGGTGGGCACAACCCACGTTTTAAGGGGTAGGCTGGGCACCCCTTAGGGGGTAGCTTCTACCAATTTTCAAAAAAATAAAAATAAAAAAAGGATTTCAAAAGGGAATGTTGATTTTTCTATGGGAGGTTGACCTTGACCTTGAAAGGTCAAGGCCAACCACTCCCCTTAAATTAAGGGGAGTGGTTGGGGGTGGTTGGGTCCACCCTTGACCCCCCCTTGTAGGTACATAGGATGAGGGTGGGGCGTGGGAGAGGGAGAACACCCATCTCTCCTCCTTCACTCCCCACCATCCATCTCTCATCTCCCCCTTTTTAAGCAAGGGAAGGGAAGAGAGAGAGGGTCGACACCCTCTCTCTTCTTCCTCTCTTCTCCAGCCCCCCTCTTTCCCTTTCCTCCCTCCTTCACATTGCAGCTCCAGCTGGGCCAACCCAACACCAAGGTGAGCCCCCCTTTCCATGCATTTCGTTATGCTTTCTACATTTTTTTTGGCCATGCTCATTTTTTTTTTATAATGGATGGAACGCCCCTTTTGGGGCTGGTGCTTGGTAGGACGTTGGACTGAGCCTTTCCATGGCTAGCCCAGGTTCTTTGGTGGCCTTGCTGGGCCCACAACACGTGGGCTGGGTCTGTTGCAGACCCTACAACGAGCTCCCGGACTGACCCAAGGTCGGTCAGTCTGGGCTCTATCTATCTTTTTAGCTGGGCCGGCTGAAGGTTGGGCGTGCAACTGTCCCAGTTGGACTGCTGCAGCCCATCACTTTGGCAGGGTGGTCTGGGCCACCCTGAACCTAGACCCACCCGGAGTGGACCCACTGGTGAGGTGGGCCCACTGTTGGTGATCTCCCCCCCCCCCCCCCCCCCCCCACCCCCCCCCCCCCCCCCCCCCCCACCCCCTTGTTGGCCCAAACGCACCACTCGGGTGCCTTAGCACCCGAGGGTTTTGAGTTGGATTTGGCCTGCGTGGTCAAAGGCTACAGCCCTGGTCCAAGCCCCCATTTGGCTCGAAACAGGGGTCTGTATAGGCCCCTTTTTCCCCCTTGCACACTGCCTAGAGGCAGCTGAGGGCCAGGTGCGCGTGGCACCCGGGCCACCCTGTTGGTGCACCCATATGTGGGCGCGCCAGGCTGGTGCGACCTACCTCAGCCCTGGGCTGGGTTAGGTTAGGTGCTACAGAATTAAGGTCTGTAGCAGATGGCTAACCCCCCCCCCCCCCCCCCCTTTCGTTGTTGCTGCAAAGTAGCTTGAGGTCGGGTGCCCTGAGCACCCAGGCTTCTGTTGTGCGTGCCCTCTTGGTGGCGCGCTGGTCCCTTTCTGGGCCTGGTCTGGACCCACGGCTGGGTCAGACCAGGCGTGGACTTCCCTCAGCAACCCCAGTTATTGGGGTAACCAGGCTGGGTCTGGACCCACAGGGTCCAGACCTCCCTTTTTGTGTGGCGCCACCTAGCTCGGGGTGGGCGCCCCACCTTTGTTGTCGCCCTTTTTGGGCTGGTGTGCACCCAGCGGGTGCCCTGGGTCTGGACCCACTTTTGGGCCAGACCAGGGGTGTCTGTGGGGCACATCCCCATGTGCCCCTGCCCCCTTGTAGTCGGCTGGGCCTGGACCAATACGGTCCAAACCAGATCCGTGGGTTTGACCTACTTAGTCGGGTGGTTGGGCTAGCCGCACCACTAAGGGTGTAGGCTAAGGCCCAACACCCTGGTCCGAACCCACGATTGGGTTCAGACCATGGGTTTTCGTGACCCCGCTGGGTCTGGTCACGTGCGGACCAGATTTCGCTGGGGTCTCTAGTTGGCCTGTTTGGGCCCCGGCTAGCCTAGCACCCTTTTTGGGCGCTTTAGGCTTAGTCGGGTGTTGGCACACCCGGGTTAGCCAATGTGGGCTGAGGCTAGTGTGGCTGTCAGCCCCACTTGGCCTGCCATTGGGCGCGGACCAAGGATGGCAGGGCCTTGTGGCCTAACCATTTGTTCGGCCCCTTCGGGCTTTAGGGTTTCCCTATGGCGCCAAATCGGCACCAGGTGCTAAGGCACCTGACAACCTTGTCGCCATTGGAGCAGCCCCTTGTTGGACTCCGACACTGGGTCCGAACCCCTTGTGGGCTTTGACAAGGTTGGCACGACCCAATTGAGGTTCCACGGGAACTCACCTGTGGCGGTGATGGCCCTTCTGTGCCGGTAGGTGATGTTTAGCCTTGAAGCGAAGTTCGTCGCTTGCAAGCAACATATGTTGTTGCTTCAAGCTTCGGTTGCTCGCACCCCGCTGCCCTGTAGGGGTAGCAGAGCGGTTGAGCTTGCAACCAGTGTAGCGATGCACGTTTGCGTGGGTTTGTCCGTTTCAGCGGACCTTTCAGGTTAACAGTCTTGTTCGTGCCCTAGTTGTGCTGGCAAAGTGCGGTTACACATCTGGACATGCTAATGTTATTCCCATAAGCATGGGATTAAGTTATGTTTCTTTTCTTGACACTCGTGAGTGTCGGTTTCGCGAAGGTCCTTCGCGGATGGTTTCGCTACGCGAGTTTTGCCGCGTTACGAAAATTGAGTGCGTATTTAGAAAGAAATACGTAGTTCAGACCCTGGACGCTCCCCGCATATCCCGTAACTACAGTATATGCATTTTGAGCCTTGTGCCACTCAGAATTTGTAGTTAGTGGCACTTTACCTATTTGTCGACGTATCATTGCTCACAGCATGATACTTGGGCGAAATTATACCTTTGTGGGTTTTCCTGTTTCACACATGCAAGATGGCACGTCCTGACACGTATGTCACTAGCTCAGTTGTCGAGTGTCTTCTTGTTAGGCTCCCCTTCGTATATCGATGGATATACGCTGCACTAGTGGCGTGCTTTACACTCGACATGACATACACTTGAAAAGAACTGAAACCACTGTAGGGTTCAACACTTTGACCTGTTGAGGTTTTGGGACTCGGTTGGAGTCTATGGGCAATGGTCCGGGTTCATGAGATGTGCTCACATATTCGTGTCACCCTAGGTATAACATAAAATGGTATATTATCGTCTTCGCATGCGATGTGCTCGTGGTGGCCGCGTGAGGCTGAGCACGTGAATTGGCAAGCCAAGTCCTCGTTTGCGTACCCCACGGGGACCACGAGGCACGATTACCTCGAGAGGAGGTATGACTTGAAGTTTGAGCCTATATAAGATAAACCTGTTGCGCCCCATTCACAATTTGGTCACCCAGGGAGAGGGTGAATGGTACAGCCCCGAGTGACATGTTGTTACTACGACTTGTTCTTTTGAGGAGCCGATGTGCCCTCTGACCTCTAGTCACTCGGAGTTAGGGAGGTCAAGGTTGCCCTCTATAGGGACCTCTGCTACTGCAGTAGTACGGATTGCAATCCTTTGCCCCTGCGAATGGTTTCTCCTGGCTGCGTGTCGCCTGCAGGTGGTTGTCTCGGTTTGTAGCATCCCCGGTTACCACATTAGAAATTGAATAACAGACGTCGGGTGCGTGTCTCACAGAACTCGAGGGTTTTCCTTCGCGTACCCGAATAAGGTAAAAAGATGAACATAAAGACTAACCAAACAGACTGACTTACTGTAGTTGTTACTCTAGAGCAGTATATACTTTGGTTTGGTTGCTACACTCTGTTGTTTAGTTTCTGCTCTGTTACTCTAGTTGTTGCACTGTTACTTACTTTGTAGTTTTACAGTTTTGTAGCACGTGCACCTACCTGACACACACTTGTACCTTTATTTAAATGTTTCTAATTGTTCCATCATGTTAGTTATAGTCTGGTACTTAGCACACTTGTAGCATGTTGTTTCCCTTTTGCTTTTCCATAAAAATGATAATGCAGGGATGGTTTGTCTCACCATCTCGCAAGAGTACTGACCCCGTTTTATGGGGATACAGGTGATGAGTAGATGCAGCGCGATGCGACGATACACAGCATGAGCCTTGAGACCCACACTTCACAGCAGATTCTGGCTTCTTCTGGTTTTGGGGTTTGAGGGGTTGTTCCTCTCCTTTTTGTACCCCCATCTCCTTTTTGTATCATTATAAATACTGTAGAAATGAAAAGTACTTGACTTGTTTTGTGGCTTAGTTTTCTCACTGTGGCTCGCTCAAACTTGCGGCCTTTGCTTTACCCCTGTTTCCTTCTTTTATTTCCGCTAGTTTCTTTCACTCTGTATATCTTTCAAAAAAAAAATTTTTTTGCTAAAAAACCCAAGGTTTTTATAAGGTCGGGGTTTGGGGCGTCACAGAGATTGGTATCAGCGCTGCAGTTTATAAGTGTGGTCTAAGACTTCTGCGTGCATCGTCCACCTAGCTGTAAGTATGTTCTGAATTATTGCTTTCATTTGTTTCTTAATGATTTCTGCTATATTTAGCTTTGCATGCTTGATTAGTTACATAACTTGTTAGATGCCTGCTGATTCGAGGAATGAGCGAATGCTCGGAGCTCTTATCGACTTGATCCGAGGCACAGAGGCCCTCGATCAAGCCGTTCAGCAGATTATGTGGAGTGACCGGATACTTGCACATCCGGCACCTCCTTGTGGGAGATGTGACCAGTATCACGCGGGACAGATTTGTCCTCGTGCTTTGAGCATATGCCTCTATTGTGGTCTCAAAGGGCATATTGAGATTGAGTGTCAGCGTAAGTTGGGCGATGAACTCGCGATGGGTAACGCTGAGACCGAAGAGAATGAAGCTTCTGCGGGCGGTCAGGCACAATCAGCAGTTGACCCAGTGGGAGATGCATGAGTTGCACCAGTTTCCCCTGAGTACACGCCAACTTCCTACTCACGCTCTGTTTCTCCCGAGTACACACCAGCTTCACCTCCATGGTCTCAGGCAGTGAGTCCTTCTGAGTACACACCTTCTTCTCCTCCTTGTCCGGTGCAAAGATGATACGGGAATCGAAACACCTACCGCAACTACTACACTCATAGGCAGCGGTGATTGTGCTTGTTTAGATGTGAACATGTGTGGTTGGAACACTGAGTCAGTGTTCATTGGATAGACTTGCTCTGTTTTTGTGTTGTTGCGGAGGTTTATGCGTTGTAACCTTGTTATAGAAGGGTAATTTTGGCTTGTACTGGATATATGTATGCTTTCCTTATTTCGTGAAATAAAATGATGTTTGACTCGTCTCCTTGCTGATACGAGCCTTCTTTTTGTTTAAGATGGCTTGGTGTGAACGTTGCGATCGTATCATGGACACCGTGAGCAACCTGGCCGAGGTTGTGGGCAGGCAGGCTGAGGCCATGCGTGCTATGGGGGAGAACATGCGAGCCTCTCAAGAGCGAGAGACTCCGGTTCCTACTCCCTCTCCAGTTCCAGCGACAGCCTTGCCCTACAAGCAGTTCATGGCTATGAACCCTCCATCGTTTGATGGGAAGTCTTCCCTTGAAGCAGCCGAGGACTGGATACGAGAGATTGAGTGGATCTTTCGTGTGTTGTAGGTCAGTGATGACCAGAAGGTAGATTTCGGCACGTATAGGCTCCGAAAGGATGCCGAGAGGTAGTGGGCGACCACCTTGGATGTCAAGTTCGCAGGCAGAGTAGTCACGTGGGAGCAGTTCGTAGAGGTTTTCTACGCGGCCTACTTCCGAACCCACGAACGCATCCAGAAGATGCAAGAGTTCCTTAACCTTCAGCAGGGGAACTCTACTTTGGCAGACTACATCACGAAGTTCAGAAGCCTAGAGCGCTTCTGCCCTCACGTGTACGTGACCGAGAAGGAATGAGTGATGAAGTTCGCTCGCAGTTTGAAGTTAGCCCTATGTCTGAGAGTGTTCACACGTGCTCCCTCGACTCTTGAGAAAGCCCTGAAGATGACTACACTTCTGGAGCAGGAATGGACAGAATCCCAGAAGACTCTGCAGTCCAAAGGTAACCACCAGTAGCAAGGCCAAAAGAGTTGGCCTAAGAAGCGTTCATTTCAGCAGAATTCGGGTGGAAAGAAGTCCGCCCCGCCAGCAAAAAGGAACCGCAACAACAACCGGCAGCGACAGAATCGTCAACCCCAACAACAGCAGAGACAGGTGGTGGCAACATCAGGTTGCCCAAAATGTCGGATAGATCATCCTGGCTGACCGTGTCCACGGGACCTTAGAGGATGTATCTATTGTGGCAAGATGGGCCACTACATCAAGGATTGTCAGAAGAAGCAGTCCGATGATCTATGGAGGAACACGCCAGGAACGTCGCAGCCAGCACTTTAGCGACCTCCTGAGCAGCAGCAGCAGCAATCGTACCCGCCGCAACAATCTTTCCAGCAGAAGATGGGTAACCAGAGGATGATGGCGGGGCGTGCCTACGCAGCCACTATCGAGCAAGTGACCAAGAGAGAGTTGGTCCAAGGTACTATTTCAGTCACTGGTCATGCAGCTTTTACCTTGTTTGACTGTGGTGCTTCGCATTCTTTCATAGCTTCGAGATTTGCTAGTTTTTTGCCTATGTCTGTTGTGTTATTGAATTATCCGTTGGAAGTTCGTACGCCGACTAGTGATCAGTCTTTGTATACCTTGTATGTTCCGAGCGTAGAGGTGTCAGTGGTGAGTCAGAACTTGCCAGCTGACTTGATCCTGCTAGATATGACGAAGTTTGATGTCATTTTAGACATGGATTGGCTATTTGAGTATCATGCTCAAGTTCTGTGCAGAGAAGGCAAGGTGGTGTTGTACCCTCCTGATCGTCCAGTTTTGGAGATCAGCCTTGCTCGACCTATTCGAGACAGTCGTATGATTTTGTCGTTTAAAGTTCAGAAATATCTGCGGAATGGGGGTACTGCTTTCTTGGTCAGTATCACCCCAGTTGACTCGGTGTTAACCCCTATCGAGGATCTTGAAGTAGTTCGGGAGTTCCCCAATGTGTTTCCTGAGGAACTGCTTGGATTACCTCCGAAGCGTGAGATCAAGTTTTGTATTGAGTTGTTACCCGGAACGGCTCCGATCTCAAAGGCACCGTATTGTATGGCTCCAGCGGAACTCGAAGAACTGAAGCGTCAGTTGAAAGAGTTGATGGAGCAAGGGTTTATCAGAAATAGTGCATTGTCGTAGGGTGCACTTGTTCTATTCATGAAGAAGAAAGACAGATCCCTGAGGTTGTGCATTGACTACAAAATGCTCAACCAAGCGACGATTAAGAACAAGTATCCATTGCCGAGAATAGAAGATCTCTTTGATCAGTTGCAGAGAGCGAAGATATTCTCGAAGATCGACCTCAGATCGGGTTATCATCAACTCCGGATTAGAGTGGAAGATGTCTCGAAGACAGCTTTTCAAACTAGGTACGGGTTGTACGAGTTCGTTGTGATGCCTTTTGGGCTCACGAATGCACCAGCAGGATTCATGGATTTGATGAATCGCATTTTCCGTCCGTTCATGGATACGTTTGTGATCGTATTCATCGATGACATCTTGATCTACTCAGAGACCCCTGAGCAGTACCGAGAGCATCTGCACATTGTGTTTGGAGTACTTCGGGAGCATAGATTGTTCACCAAGTTCTCCAAGTGCGAGTTTTGGCTTTGACGAGTCATATTTTTGGGTCATGTGATATCCAATGATGGTGTGTCAGTTGATTCGGTGAAGGTCGAAGCAGTGTTAGGCTGGAAGCAGCCTCAGTCTGTTACGGATATCCGCAGTTTTCTCGGGTTAGCTGGTTACTACCGGCGTTTTATTCAGGACTTCTCCAGGATTGAGCTTCCATTGACAAAGCTTTTGCGTAAGGGAGTCAAGTTCGAGTGGACTGACTCTTGTGAAGAGAGTTTCCAGATCCTGAAGACAAAGCTGACGACCTCTCCGATGTTAGCTTTACCTTCTGGTAGAGGCAGTTTTGTGGTGTACACAGATGCCTCGGGTACAGGATTGGGATGCGTACTCATGCAGCACGGTCGTGTTATTGTGTATGCTTTGCGACAGCTGAAGATTCACAAAAGGAATTACCCGACTCTAAACTTGAAGTTAGCAGATGTAGTGTTTGCCTTGAAGTCCTGGCGACATTACCTGTACGGAGATATATTCGAGGTCTTTTCTGACCATAAGAGTCTCAAGTATTTATTTTCCCAGAAGGAATTGAATATGAGACAGCGTCGTTGGCTCGAGTTTATCAAAGATTATGAGTTTACGTTGTCTTACCACCCTGGTAACGCGAACGTCGTTGCAGATGCACTTAGTTGCAAATCGAGCAGTGTTCTGACTAGTCTGGTGTGGAGCCAGAAGTTGATCGAAGATTTCGTGGCTTGGAAGCCATTCGCGATCGAAGGCAGAATTATCAGATTGTCTGGGTTGGCCATTTGATCAGAGTTCTTGCCTAAGGTTATCGAGGCGCAGAAGCGAAACACTCAATATCAAAAGTTTATCGATCGAGCTCGTGAAGAGGGCTCAGTCTTTTGCATTGACGACAGCGGTTGTATCCGCATGCAGGATCGACTTTGGGTGCCAAATGACCCTGAGTTGAGGAAGGAGATTTTGATGAGGCACATCTGTCGAAGTACACCATCCATCCAGGTGGTACTAAGATGTTTAAGGATCTTCAACGAAGGTTTTGGTGGAACGAGATGAAGCCTGAAGTTGCGGTGTATGTTTCGAGGTGTTTGACTTGTCAGCAAATCAAGATCGAGCACTGTGAACACCCCAAATTTTTCAAAATGTTGTAAATATCCCCTTTTTGCCCTTTTCCCCCATTTTTTTGGGTAATTGAGTCGGTTTTAAATCTAAATTCCATTTTGTTTCTCAAATTTTGTTGAAATTAAATTCATTTTACATATCTGACTCAATTTCGGATCCGGATCTACATCAAAATCCAAATCTGAGCTTCATTATCCAATTTTAAATCAAATTCTCAAAATTATCAAAAATAACTTTTTGAAAAGCTCAGACACTTCGTCCGGTATCCGTTTGGATCCATCGTGTTATAGTCCTCAAATCGAAGTTTAAAACTCGAATATTTTCTCAAAACTTGGGTCCAAAACCCATTCTTCTGAAGAAATTTCCCCCAAAATGGTCTGAAATTCTCAGAAAAATACTCTTATAAATATTTCTCAGAAAAATACAAAAAATTAGTGTTTAATCTTTGTTTTCGTGTAAAAAACTTAGATTCTGTTCCAAAAATACAAAAAATTGGAAAAATCATGCAAAAAACCAAAGAAATTAGGAAAAACTACGTGTTTTTTTTAAGATTTTTGCCGAAAAACTCACCTTTAACCATCTTTTTAGAAAAACCTGAAAGGAGACCTTTTTTTGGAAAAACTAATTTTCGAGGTTTAAGGGTTGAGTTAGGGTTTTGAAAACCCTAACTCGCCTTCCTCCCTCAGCCGCCGCTCTCTCTCCCTCCATGGCCTCCATTGACCCCTCTTTGCAGAACCGCCTTCCTTATCCTCCGCCCTTGATCATCATGGCCATTCGCCTCGACCCTTCATCTTCAACGGCCGCGCAGGCCTCCTTCCTCTCCCCGCCAGCCCCATGTGCAACCTCCATCATCGAACTCCTCCACTTCCTCACCCTTGATCTCCAACAGACCCATCCTTTTCCTCCTCAACCATCGATGCATAACGACCGTCTCCAGACCCTTCCTCCCCTCTCTATAAAAAGAGCGCAAGAAGGGATGAAAAGGGGGAGAGAAAAAGAGGAAGAAGCCAGTGAACTTTCGCGAACGAGATCAACCCCGGGCGCCGAGCAATACCCTTCTATCGCCCATTGCTCTCCTCTCCATCCCTCCTTCAGAATCATAGCAAACAAGTAAAAGCCCCCAACCAATCGCCTTCAACTCCAGAGCTCTAACAAGATCACGGTAAGAATCGCCCATTCTCCTTTACTCCTTCTGTGAATTTGTTCTTCCCTTTTCATTTTTTTTTTACCAAAAGCAAGCTCGCAATATTGGTCCGCCTTTAGTGGCCCGATTTGCGTTTTGCAATAGAAATCCAATCCTCTTTTGGGTTACATCTCATCTATTTTGATTCATGTACCTTTTGTTTGCTATATTGCATCTCCATTGCATCATGGTTACGGTAAAATCATTGTATCATGTTCCATATGTTTAATCGTTCTCCCGTATCCTTATGCATTTTGATTTATATCCTACTCCTCATTCCAATAATAGTTCATATTCTGCGTTTAGATTTATGCCTGGCTTTTTATTTTACTTTGATCATCTGTTTGCATCCGATTTCCAATTTTTTTTTACATCTAAGGGTATTCTGTTATCTCATTTTTTTTTTCCATTCAGCATCGCACATTTGATTTCATCTGGTTGCATCATGTGGCTTCTTCCTATTCAGCATTATGTTTTACTTCATAGTTTACCTTCTGTATTTTCGTCTCTGTGCCTCAGCATTGGCTATGGTTTCTGCAATATGCTACCAATCCCCATACAACCCCTACCAAGCGTACGAGTTATCAATCAGACGATAGTTTGTTTAGCATATAATCACTGCGTAAAATTTTGAACATTATTTGTGAATTCAGTGTGATTTTTCTATTAATATCATAACTGAGTTTTATGGTTGTTATTACTCTTTGAATTATTCATATTCTGCTTATGCTTCATCAACCTCTTACGTTACATGTATGAGATCCTCTGTATGTATTGTTCCTCACCCACTCACGATGGGATCTTCCATCTGTCGTATAATGGAGTGCTCTGTAACATACTTAGGCTCTTCACCTTAAGAGAATCACGCGGTCTTTGCAAAGGTGAGAATATAATTGTACATAGGATTTAGCTGAACTTCATCATATTCAACATGCCCATGAATTCCTGTACATGCTTTATCTCCTGCACAACACATGTGAAATCACAAAGTATCACTTGAGCATATAGGAAGAGAATTTTTTTTTTTAGGATCCCAAAAGGCATTGTGTCATCTGGGTATCTTATGTCAACGTGATCCATTCACAGGGGGTCCTCTGAAGATGAACTGGCCTAAGGCAATTCCACCATCAGGATTTCCTTTTCCTGGAGATAGAATTCCAAGGGTTGCCCATATACCATTTGAATAGGATCACCTTTCTAACCCTTCTGAAATTGGAGAAGCATCTCCAAGGAATATAGTTCAATTTGCTTTATCATAAAAATAGGAGAGAAAGACTCTCTCTTGGAAACAATCGATGTCAGCAGTTGAAGCTCTTGATTTCACAAAGAACACAAAAAAAAAGGGGAACTGTCCTCTGTCAACAGTTTCGTGCTTGTCCTCCATGAAAAATCCCTCAAAAGAACAATTGGCATAGGATTATTACAAGCATTGCGAAGGAGCATTTCTAAAATCAATAAACCTGAAGCAGGCCTTGAGAGGGTTATACTTCTCTCAGATTTCAAGACTGACTTCCATGAGAAGGAAACCAAAATCCACAGTGCTATCCCATTTATCTGAAACCGCTACTGCTAAAAGATAGTGTGGGGCAGCTATTTATCGAGGCAGATGAACCTACTCATTCCAGAATTTTAAAGAATTGACTGTTTGTAGGGAATTGCAATGTACATACTTATGGGATACCGGTAAGGACTCAGGTAAAGACGGTAGGAAGGAGCTCCCTGTTATTTTTGATATGGGAAATTTGAATTATTTGATTCAAATCTTCATTTCTACAAAGGATCCCATGTTTTTTTTTTCTTTTTATTATTATTATGTCGTCTGGGTTGTGGCAACTAACCTTTTTGACAATGCAATACAGGCAGCTATTCCAGTTTTGATGTCTTTTGGGAAATTGTACTGATGGGTTGTGAATCTTGAGATACGTGCTTCATCCATGACCTGTAGTTTGTAACTAAAAGGCCTTATCAATTGCCCCATTAAAAAAAAAACAAAAGGCTGAACCACTGTGAACAGTGGCTAAAATTCTGCAGAGCCGGATGAGCTGGCCAATCTGTTTTCTCTGAAGAATCTGAGAAGAATCAGGTTGGAGAGGGTATTAATATCCTCTCCGTTTGCTGTTAAAAAAAAAAAACTTTGCAGGGCTTACAAAAGTTGCTCCGTGACATTGAAGAGACTGATACATACTCCATCCTCCAACATCTCAATACATTCTCACTGTATGCCTATTGCAGTAATTTTTGTTTGCTAGAAATATTTGCCGTTTTCATTAAGTATTCTCATATGTCTTTGACATTTTTTTTCTTTTCGTAGCAGGTTTAGCCCTTTTCCACTTATTATGTCACCCACTACCTTCACCATTTGCTTATGCACATGTATATATCCACCAGTTGTAGTTTCTTTCTAAGCACACAACATTCATTACTTCATTGGCCTCTGCTACAGTATCGTTGATAGTAGCATGAATGTGTCCATACATTGTAACATCACCCGCTGCAACAACATCCCACATCTTACAACTGTCCATTATATATCATACAGCCGCCTCATTAAGTTTGGGGCCAATGCACGTCCCATTTCCCTCTTTTTGTTTGTACTCCCAATCGCTTAAAGCCTTACTGATATATATACTCTGTTAGGTTTCATTCTGTATACCTGGGTTTTATCATCTGCATATTCCACCACCCACTGTGAGTAACACTGTCATTAAGTACCATCCCAATAGCACATCCTCCTTAACCTTTCCCCTGCACTTCACACCATATTACCATTCACATCCATTGACTTTTATCCCATACTATTCAGTCACCACACCCCTTTCGTTCAGCATGAACATTTTAGGTAAATATAAACAGGCATTAAGCCTCATGCTTGAGTAATTCATGAGCAATCTTTCCTTTAATATACATAGGTATTTCAAATCTCCATCTTGTCCAGCATATTATGTGAATAACCTAAGGTCCATTTTTATCAACTTAGATACGGTCTTGTCTACACTTTACCTCTTTATGTATGTTATGCTTTATTTTGCAGGGGACATATAGGAGATGCTATTTTCTTTTTTTAGAAACTGTAAATTCAAATCTTAGCAATGTAATAGCTAGGTGTTAATGAGAATATTTATATTTATAGCTCTTAGATAGAATGAATGAGCATTGTAAACATCATGAATTATTTGTTCTTTATGCATTTTTCCTTTATTTCTCAAAATCTCACAATGGTGAAACACTAATGGCACGTGCACCATTTCGTAAGAGGTAAATCAATCCTAAGTTGATGATCCACATCAATGGCCATAGTCAGGGTGTGGACAAAACTTAGGATTTTTATCTTTTACGAAATAACACTGGATCCACATTGGATCCGTTTTCAAAATTCATCATATTTTCCTTAAATATCTTCTTCTTTTATTAGAATTTAACTTAAAATTAATTCAAAATATATACCAATGGCCATAGTCAGGGTATATTGAGAGTTAATTTCATTTTAAATTCTATAAAAGCACCAAATGTGTTTCATTCTTCACTTGAATTTAAATATAGATTACTATATAATACATTCAATGACCATAGTCAAGGATGTATTATATCTTCAATCCTATTTTAATTCATTTAAAGAATGGAATAGCTTTTTCAAAATCCAATTTTAAAAATTTAAATTCATTCATCATATAGGGTAGAATTGCATCATATTTTTAAAATTTCCTTTTCATAAATCCAAGTAATTCTTTTCTTCATTTCTCAGATCAAATCCTATTCATAAATTCAAATTCAATTCTATTTCTCAAAAGGATTCAAGAAATCAATTTCAAAGTCCTATTTGACTTTGAAACTTCAGAATCATCTTGTATTTCAAAATCCAAATTCTAGCTTAAGTTTAAAATTCAAATTGACTTTGAAATCCATTTGTATATCTAAAATTCAAATTCTAAACTTCAAATTCAAAGTCTAAATTGACTTTGAAATTCATTTTATATATTCAAACCTCCAATCAAATCCAAAGTTTAAATTAACTTTGAGATTCTCTTTATCTTCTAAATTTCAAATTCAAACTTCAAATTCAAAGTCTAAACTTGACTCTGAAATTCATTTGTATATTCAAGATTCAATTCCTAAAATTTATTCAAACTTGGAAATATGGATTCATCTTCTAAATTCTAGATCCAAGCTTCGAAGTCCAATTTGACTTTGAAATTCATTTGCATATTCAAAATTCAAATTCTCAAATCAATTTTGGAAATTCCAAATCCAAAATCGGATCAACTTGGATCCAGCCTTCTAAATACAATTCTACTTTGGATCACAGACTTCGGATCCAATTCCATCTTAGGGTTCCAGAATCCAACTCTACATTGGATCTCAGACTTCAGATCCAATTCCCCTTTAGGATCCAGATTCTAATTTTACTTTGGATCTTAGACTTCAGATCCAATTCCATGTCAGGATCCAGAATCCAACTTCACCTTGGATCTCAGACTTCAGATCCAAATCCATCTTAGGATCCAGAATCTAACTTCACCTTGGATCTCAGGCTTCAGATCCAAATCCATCTTAGGATCCAGAGTCCAACTCTACATTGGATCTCAGGCTTCAGATCCAAATTCGTCTTAGGGTCCAGAACCCAATTTTACATCGGATCTCAAATCCCAGATCTTAAATCCATTTTAAGATCCAATTCTATTCCCAATTCTAGATTTCAAATCCAAGTCTATTTTCAGATCTCATTTTGAACTCCCTAAACCCATTTCTATTTTAAATACCATTTGATTTTCTCAGATCCATTCTAAAATTTAAATTCAATATCACTTCTAAATTTCATCTTCTTCTCCTAAATCCATGATTAAATTCAAAGTCCATTTCTGACTTTGAAACTTCATTTCCTTTCATTTCGAAGCTTTAAATCATTCTTTCTCCAAAATCAAGATTTACTTTTTCCAACTCTGATTTACTTCAAAAAAAACTTAGAACTCCACTGATCTATCCCAAGTTCTAAGTTAAATTAAATCATTTCTTCACTCCTTTACCAAGTTCATCTCAGAATACTTGGAAATTTCTAAATCAATTTTCAAAAGAGCATACATCCTTGCATTGCACAAGCATGATTCTTCGTGCATTTAGAGTTAGAATAAATTCTTAGATTATATTTAGGCAAAGCAAAGAGGCATAGATTCGATCCTTGGTTCGATTACCCCTGGTAAAGGTGCCAGGAACGGTCGAACCTCGTACCGACGAGCGAATCCCGTCTCCCCATCTTTCCCGCAATATTTTCAAAAACGGAGGCGAGTTAAATTTCTAAATATCTTTCAAATCAAGGTCAAGTGAGACTGCGCAAAAGAGTTCCTCTTCTCTTTTTTCTTTCTTTCCTTTTCTCTTCTCTTTCTCTTTTCTTTCTTTTATTCTCCCTTAAAAAAGGAGGAAAATAGAGGTTAGAAAAGGAAAAGAGAAGGAAGAGAGAGAGAAACCACAAGAGAGAGAAGAAAAATTTTGCGATGATCACAAGCACCAACGTCCTGGTGGTTCCATGCAGAGGATCGAGATTCCTCAGTGGAAATGGGAAGATATCACGATGGATTTCGTGGTAGGTTTACCGCGAACTAAGCGAAAGCCCGATGCGATATGGGTGGTTGTGGACAGACTCACCAAGTCTGCTCACTTCTTACCTATCCAGATCAGTCAGCCGCTGGAGAGCTTAGCAAACTTGTATATCCAAGAGATTGTACGGTTACATGGTGTACCTACGTCTATCATTTTGGATCGTGATCCCAGATTCACATCGCGACTGTGGGGACAATTACAGTCAACATTGGGAACGAAACTGAAGTTCAGTACTGTAAGATCCATGATGCTAATTTTGATGTACATTGTGTAATTATATGGAAATCGATGAATTCTTATGTTTTGGCAACTTTTGAAGTTTTGCTTATTCTGAGAACTGGGTTAAATCGCATGATTTTATGTAAATAGAGCGATTTCGGGAAATCTAGAATGAATCAACCTCTGAAACGTTTAGGGTAAGTTTGGAATAGGGTTGTAGTGATACACCCCAAATTTGAGACCCGAACGACGGAAAAACCTTGTCAGTGCATGTGAATTACGAGTTTCAACCTAATTTTAGACCCGAATCTTAGAACGCTTAATTTTAACGAATGAGAGGTGATTTCCTCAAGAGGCATCAACCATTCTACGTTAATTAAGGTTATAAAGAGAATAAAATAATTTGTTTGAATTAAATTATTATTGTAATTCATTAAATAAGCCTTTTCTTGTGACATACATGATATGCGGGTTTTGGTTTTGGTTTTGGACCCGGAGCACCTAGTGGATCCAAGACCCATGGACGACTCCTATAGTGGACGTCCATGGCCATGGTTGACCAGTTGGTCAATGTTTGACCATCTGGATGGCAATTTTGAAAGATCTTGCATGGCTTTGAAGCTTAGGCCCTCATTGGCCATGTGTCTTTCCAACACCCTTATGATGAAGCCTAGTCTCCATCATGAGGGGCGCCATTTTCAAAAGGAAGCCATGGGGTTGGCGCCCCATTTCAGGTTTGTTATATTTTCAAAAGCTTTTGAATTCTTAAAATCCATTGGGCATGATGGGTGGCAGCCAAGGGCGCCCTCTTGTAAAATTTCCAACTTTTAATGGCTTTTAATGATGGTATTTTTGAAATTTCTGTAAAGCCTTTTGGAAGCCTTGACATGCATTGGTTGTTGGGGGGCGTGGAGCTCCCCAACCCTCCATCTTAGAGGGATCAAATCCCAGTCATCCACCCATAATCCAACCTCTATAAAATCTTTACAAAAAACGACCCCCTCTTGTTTTGGGCGATTTTTCCTTCCTTCTCTCTCTCTTCTCTCTCCCAAACCTCCTCTTTTCTCCTCTTGTCTCCTACCTACAGTCGTGGGTATCTCTTGGAATAGAGAGATGCTACCTATCTTCTTCTTCTTCAAGCTGCTAAGGTGAGAAAACATCTCTCAATGCTCTCTTTGTCAACGTGAAGCCAAGGTTGAAAACACACCTATGCGTGCGAGCTCCTTCGGCGGATTAGAGTGATGAGTTCTTTACAAAGTTTTCCTTTGGGTTATTGTTTCATATTGGCTCATGTGAAAGGATTTTATCTATTTCACCATGTTCTTTTTCCTTGGATGCATGATTCCACGTTTGGATTCCAATACATGATATGTCATCTTCTTATTTCTCCTTTGTTTTGTTATTATTCTTCATTTTTGCTGAAGACGATCTTGAAGTTGTTGTTTACTTTTTCTTGTGCTGGATGAGTTGAGTTGCTGGGGTGCACTGGACCGAGCTAGGCTCGTCCAACATGCACCCAACTTGTGGTGCATGCAATGGGTACTTGCCAGTACCGTGGGAGCATTCCAGCCAATAACACCCAAACAGGTCCGTTCGGCGCTATGGGTGCAACCCAGTCCCAAGCAATGGGACTGGTGCTACAGCCGCGGGTGGCCTGGAACATAGGGTGATCCAGCCTTCTTTCTGCTAGGGGAAAACCGTGGTTTTAAAAAAAATAATAATAATAAAATAAATGGATAGAAAATTTTATCTTTCAATACCTTGTTTGTTCTTCCTCTTTAGCTGGGTTACGTTTGCGAGTTGGGGCCGGCCCATGGCAGGCGCCCAGCTCCTTCCTTTCGATTGGGTGTGAGCATTGGCACTTGCCCTAGGTGTTGGGGTTGGCACGGTCTGGTCCTACGAACCAGACCCATCAGCCATTCACGCTGAACTGAGTTAGGGGTTGGCGCTCTTTAGTTGGCCCGTGAGCCCAGCCTATGCTGCACGTAAAAGTTTTTTTTTATGTATCTTATTTTGTTATTTTGTTGGGTTTAGATCAGGATAGGTGCCGGTCTGAACCGGGGGTTCAGACCAGCACCATAACCTGGTCTGAACCGGCTGTGCGGCGTGAACCAGCCCCACTGTTACCTCCTTGGCTGGAGTTGGGTGTGCACCTTTGGTGCGATGCACCTTTAGCATTTCGATTGGCATTTGGTAGGCACAGGACTGAACCATGGTTCAGACCTGGACTCTCTTGGCAGCCCAGCTAGCACTTAGTGCTAGTCGTGGCTCTACCATGTTGGAGCCGGGTACCGGCCATGGGTTGCTGGACACCCGGGCCTCTTTACTTTCGGTTAAGCCTTTTAGGGCCAGGTCTGAACTGAACAGTTCAAACCTTGGCATGGTCTAGCTGCTATCTGGTCCAAGGGACTAGACACTCCGACCTATAGTTTGGCACCCCCTTTCTTTAGACCTACCGGGTTACCCTTGTTAGGGGCTGGAACCAGCCCAACCGAACCTTTGTAGCAGTCGGACCAGAACCTTTTTGGTGTGGATGTGGCAGCGGGGTCCGATGGACCAGACCCATATCCTAGTTGCAACCTGTTGGCAACAAGTGTACGGATCCCTGTACGGGCACATTTTCAGCCTCGTTCATGCCACTATTGTGCTGTTAACCTTCTTCACTATTAAAATCAGTATATGCTTACTTAGAACCGAACCATAGTAAGTTCAAGTTAGCCTTTACCTTGCCCTGCACCCTCTGTGCATTTTGGTTAGGGTTTTGGCATAATTATATATGCCTTGAGTTTCAAAGAGTTCAGTATATGTATATATATATATATATATATATACATACATATATTGTATATGTATATACATATATATATATATATATGTATATGGGTGTGCATATATATGTATTTTAGTATGAATATGTATATACATATGTATACTTGTCCATTTACATACGTACATATAAGGACATGTCTTTTAGTGGAATCGAAACATGAGATATATATATATGTATATATATGTATATGCATGTCAAGGCACACATAAGGATTGATTCAGTATGACCGAATGGACATGTGACACCCTGGTGTCCCGTCCTAGTGTCTTTCCTTAGATGGCTTCACACTCTGTTTTGGGTATGTGTTGCCTACTGTGAACTTACGCTCGCTTCGGCAAGCGGTTTGTTTTGGGTCCGCGGGCGCGGCACCCCGAACCGTGGGTATGCTAATATAATCCCCATTAGATGGGTTATTTCAGTATCACCTCTGACATGTAAGTGTGTCATGTTGCGTAAGGAAGATCCTTATGTCTTGAGTTACGTATAATGCCTAGTTATAGAATATAGACAAACACTAGTGCAAACCCACCTATTTGGAAACTACGTTGAATTTTAAGCATAGTTTAAATATCCTTGCTTCGGGTAAGCAGGCGCGGCACCCCATGCCGTGGAAATAGCAAATGTAATTCCTATAAGACGGAATATCCAAGATTTCGCTACAAACACATAAGTGTGTTGAACTCCGTGTAATGGTCTTTTGGGTCGCAATTGCATCTTCCCTGCAAGAGCGACGATCCACATTGGGAAATCCAATGTTATTCCCATTAGACGGGATGATTGGTTAAGTTTAATTTTCAAATCCTTGAGAATGCAAATGTAATTCCCATACGTATGAGAATATCGTGAAATGTAATCTTAATACTGAAATATGCAATATAGTGCATTTTAATATCTTGCAATGCCTCTGATAACCTTATTGTGCAAAGGATGGAAAGCTTATGTTACGTTTACACTTTGCGCTTGGCACATCCTGATATTGTTACCAAGTAGTGTGTACCTCGAGGAGGTACATCGCTGAGGCATTGGTAAGCGCACCATGTGCCCTTACTTCAATAAAATGAAAAGAATAGAAGATTGAACACCATAGGGTATAAATACTGATATGACTTGTTGTGGGCTCAGATTGGAGTCCTCGGGCGGTGGCCCTTGTGTTGTGTAGGACTCTTGTGTGATATACCCTAAACAGAGAACAAATAATATGGTGTTTTGACTGCTTTCACAACCAGTGTGCTCCGTTGGCCACGTGAGGCTGAGCACGTGAATGGGCAGGCCAAGTCCTCGTTTTGCGTACCCCACGGGGACCACGAGGCAAATTCCTCGTTGTGAGGTATGATTGAACATGAGCCTTAAAAAAGATAAACCTACTTCGTCCCATTCACAAAATGGTTCACCTTGGGAGAGGGTGGATGGTATAACCCTGAGTGACTTGTCGTTACTACGACACGTGTTTTGACAGAAGCTGTAGCATCCTTTGGCCTCCAGTCACTCAGAGTCAGGGAGGTCGAGGTTGCCTTTTTAGGGCCTCACTACTACAGTAGTATGGATTGCAATCCTTGCCCATGCGAGTGTTTTCTCCTAGTCGTGTGCTGCTCGCATGAGGTTGACTCGGTCTGTAGCTTCCCCGGTTACCACACTAGACATTTAATAGCAGACGTCGGGTGCATGTCTCACAGAATGCGAGGTTTCCTTCGCGTACCCGAAGGAGTAATCAGAAGAACTTAAAGACTAACCAATCAGTTGACTTACTGTAGTTGCTACCTCACTTGTATTGTGGACTTTACTCCAGTTGCTTTACTTGATTCAGCTGTTACTTGGTTACTTTGTTGCTCATCACTTGTTACTACTTTGAGCACTTGCTTTACAGTTATTGTTGCTTATTTAGTTACGTGTTGCTCAGTTCGTTGCTTTAGCTGCTTGTTTTCCTTGTTGCTATAGCTTGTTGACTAGTACTTGTCACTTTCCACTTACTTGCCACAGGCACTTACACTTGTTAGCTTTTCCTGCCTTTTCTGTGTACATGATATATATATATATATATATATCAGCTTGTGGTTGTTTCTTCACCACCTCGCAAGAGGACTGACCCCATTTTATGGGGATGTAGGTGACGAACAAGTGTAGTGCGGATGCGATGATACACGGTGGAGGCTCGGAGGACCCACACACTTGACCTGCGGTTTTTGTACCTGGTGGTTTTTGGGTTTTGGTTGTTGTTGGGATATATTCTCTGTTTTGTACTTTTTGTACTTACATTTTGTAAACTCTTTAAACTGTTGGGATGTTTCCCCTTTCTACTTCACAGTTACACTTTTGTACACACCGTTGGTTACACTGTTTCCACTTGTTGCACTTATTTGTGGTGGCCGCCCAGACTTACGGCTTTGTTGTTTTTCCCACACCTGCTTTCCGCTGGTTTTCATACTTAAACCTTTCAAAAAAAATCTCTAAAAAATTCTAAGTTTTCCAAGGTCGAGGTTTGGGGCGCCACAGTGTTTGGTATCAGAGCAGAGTTTAAGTGTGTGGTCAGAGCTTCATCTTGCATCATCCATCGCACTGTAAGTATAAGTTAAGCTTCTTTATTTTCCTTTATTTCCTATTTTTTAGATAGTTTGTGTTGTGGTTGTGTGTATGTGATAGATGTCGACAAACCCGACTTACGACAAGATTTTGGAGGCTCTCCAAAATCTGACTCGAGGCGAAGAGGCCCTGAGTGGAGCTGTGCGACATTTGGCACGTAATGTGCATATGTTGGCACCTCCATGTGCTAGGTGTTTGAAAGATCACGCGGGGCAGATCTGTCCCCGTGAGTTGGATGAGTGCCCCTACTGTAGTCTTTGTGGGCATGTCGAAGAGGAATGCCAGACAAAACAGAGGGATGAGCTCTAGAAGAGCAATGCGGAAGACATCGACGATGTTTCTTCAGTCTCTGGACCTTTGGTTGTGGAAGTGCATAGCCAGGACGGAGAAAGGCATGGAGCGATCGATTCTCCCCAATATTCTCCTGAGTCCTACCCCTATGCGGTTTCTTTGGAGTACGTGCCATCGATTCTGAGGGAAGTTCAGGAGATCTCTGACACGCCGCTGAGGAATGTTGTTTTTCCTCCACGTGTTAGGCCGATGCGTTGTGGTAGTCGGAAGGACTACAGGGACTTCTACACCAGCAAGTCATGATTCTGTGATGTGTTGTTTTGGTGTTAAAAACACCAAGTCAGTGTTTCATTTTTGCTTTTGTTATGCTTAAGTTATTGGCAGTACTTGTTTAACCCTATCTTGATGAAGGGTACTTCTGTAATGTTTCAGTTTCCCTATTAATAAAATGGAAAATTTTCCTATCTCTGTGTATTTGTTGGTTGTTTACGTATAGATTTTGAGTATTTAGATGGCGTGGCGCACCAGGTGTGATGACCTTATGGAGACTCTGAACAACCTTACAAAGGTTGTAGGACGACAAGCGGAGACCATGAGGAACATGGGCGAGCACCTCCAGCAGGCCGCCCAGAGACAGGGAACACCTGCACAGGTTCCTGTTGCAGCAGTCCCATACAAGCAATTTATGAGCTTGAACCCTCCCTCGTTTGATGGGAAGTCATCGTCGGAAGCAACCAAAGATTAGATCAGAGAAATAGAGTGTATCTTTCGTGTCTTACAAGTTGGTGATGATCGGAAAGTAGATTTTGGGACATATCGTCTCAAGAAGGATGCAGAAAGGTGGTGGGCGACCACCTGGGAGATAAAATTCGATAACCAGCCTGTAGAGTGGGACCAGTTCATAGAGACGTTCTACGCAGCTTACTTTCCAGCTCACGAGAGGAGCCGAAAAATGCAGGAGTTTCTTGATCTCCAACAGGGTAGTTCTTCTCTCTCTGATTATGTCACGCGTTTTCGTAGCCTGGAGAGGTTTTGTCCGCACTTATACACGACAGAAAAGGAGCGAGCTCTTAAATTTGCTCGAGGTCTGAAGCCAGTCTTACAGACGAAGGTGTACACCCGTGCACCTACGACGGTTGATGAGGCTTTAGAGACAGCCTTTTGCTTGAGTATGACTGGACTGAATTGCAGAAGACTCCCACACCACGTCAGCAGCAGCAGAATCCTCGCCAAAAGAGTTGGCCAAGGAAGAGGCATTTTCAGAAGAACCAGGGTGGAAGGAAATTCCATCCTCAGTCAAAGAAACAACGTAACAACAACAACGGCTGCAACACCCGCCAGATTCAGTATCAAAACTGTAGACCCCAGTACCGACAACGCTAGCAGCCACAGCAGAAGCAGCTTACCGTGTCCAGTTGTCCGAAGTATACCACAAATCATCCAGAGAAACCCTGCCCACGGGACACAGGTGGATGCTTATATTGCGGGAAGATGGGTCATTATATCTGGGATTGCAAAAAGAAACAGGTGAATGACCAGTGCAGGAACACGCCAAGTACTTCCCAACCGGCGCAGCAGCGACAACCCTCGACATAGCAGCAGCAACAACCGTATCCACCGAAACCAGCGAACCAGAAGGTCATTGCCGGTCGAGCATACGCGGCAACAGTTGAGCAAGTGACCAAGGCAGAGTTGGTCCAAGGTACGATCTCAGTAGCCGGACATGAAGCATTTACTTTGTTTGATTATGGTGCTACTCATTCATTCATAGCATCTAGATTTGCTCGTACTTTACCTTTGGCAGTCGAGTCCTTGAATTTTCTGTTGGAGGTTCGCACTCCAACTGGAGAGCAGTCTTTTTGTGACTTGTATATTCCGAGCATCGAGGTGTCAGTGGCAGGACAGAACCTTTCGGCTGACATTATCCTGTTAGATATGACAGAGTACGATGTGATTTTGGGCATGAATTGGCTTTTTGAGTACCATGCTTAAGTCTTTTGTCGGGAAGGCAAGGTTGTTCTTTTTCGGCCTGATCGTCCTATTGTGGAGATCAAGCTTCCTCGACCTCTGCGCGATAGCTGCATGATTTCTTCTTTCAAGGCCCAGAAGTATCTGTGGAATGGGGGTACAACCTTCTTAGTCAGTATTGCCCCAGTTGAACCTAAGATGGTGTTGATCGATGACTTGGACGTGGTCCGAGATTTTGCCGATGTATTTCAGGAGGAACTGCCTGGGTTACCTCCAAGGTGAGAGATCGAATTCGGTATCGAGTTGATTCCTGGAATGACACCGATTTCCAAGGCATCATATCGTATGGCCCAAGCGGAACTAGAAGAGTCGAAGCGTCAGTTGGAAGAACTTCTCGATCAGGGTTTTATTCAACCTAGTTATAAACACCCCAAATTTTCACTCACCTCCCCGACATTGCTACCAAGCATCATCATCCAGCCTCCGAAATTACCGAAGGGAAAAGTGGTCATTTTCTGAGCTCAGAACTTGCAAAAGCCTAAATTGCATCTGCAACTCTCGAAATTTCTCTATTTTTACTTAGATGTTCAAAGTTTTATCCCTGATAGGAGACTGGAATCCCCAAATCCTGGTTCAGGATTACATTTCATAAGACATGTCATTGCATATCATTGCATGAGCATTTCATATCACTTCACTGCACAGCATGACATTTCGAGATCCAGAACTCTCAATTTCAAAACCTTCAATCCAGATTCGAATTTCAACTCTTTTCAAAATTGATTACAAAACCGTGGGTCTTCAAAATTATCAATTCTTCCCATTTTACCCCCAGGACTCTGAATTTCAAAATATTTCCTCAGGAAAATGATCTGGATAGTTTTCAATATGGATTTCAGCCACTTCATCTCAGATTTTTCCCTTTTGTCAACAATTTCAAATATCTTCCTTTTACAAAATCGCCCTAGAGAGGCCAACTCTTTTCAAAATTTCTGTTTTGCCAATTAGTCCAAATTTTTATGAAAATTCCAAAAAGTGGTTTTTTGTCTTGTCTTTATTTCAACAAAGAAGCAATGTGGGGCCCACACTGAGGTGGTGTCACATAGGCCTTTCTTTTGAATAACCTGAATTTTGAAAAAACCCAAAAATGCAGGAGCCTTGTCCCTGGATTGGCGCCACTGGACCATTTTCTCTCTCCTTCCATTTCCCTGCCATGTGTCAGCGTGGGGCTAACCTAGAGGTGGCGCCACATGTCATTTTCTCTCTCATTCCATCCTCCGACACGTGTCAATGTGGGGACACCTTAAGATGCCGCCACATGTCATTAGACATTCTCTTCATTCTATGCCACATGTCAGTATCCACCATCTTCACCCTGTGCCATGTGTCATTCCAATGCCACCATGAGATGCCACGTGTCATGTGCTGCCCTGTTCAGAAAAAGTAAAGCTTGTCTCCTCAGAGGTGGCGCCATTTGAAGTATGTCTCCTGCAAGAGACACGTGTCAATCTCTCCCTTCTTCAGAAAAAGCAGACTGACACGTGTCTCTCCCTACTTTTCTCAAAAAAAGTAGAGGACACGTGTCATTCCTAGCCTCCTTCAGAAAAAGCAGACTGACACATGTCTCTCCCTACTTTTCTCAAAAAAGTAGAGGACATGTGTCATTCCTAGCTTCCTTCAGAAAAAGTAGAGGACACATGTCACTCTTGCCCTCCTTTAGAAAAAACAACAATTCAAAAAAATTCAAACACAGGCTTAGGTGGCGCAAATGTTGATTTTCCTCCATAAATTCACTTTTTATTTTATTTTTGAGATGGTGCCACATGGCTCTTCTCCTCCTTCTCTTCCCTCCCGCCATATGTCACTGCAGGATCTCCTAGAGGTGTTGCCACATGTCCACCCTCCATTCCTCCGGAGCCAACCTCATTTGAATTTCAAATCTCTTCCTGAGGTGGCGCCATTTGAGAAGACTCCTCCAGCCAGCTGACACTTGCCAAAAGTAGAGCCATTCTGAACTTCCACGTGTCCAAATCCCCCTGCAGCAGAAAAAGTGGAAGCAACCTTCCTCTGAGGTGGCGCATTTGGCTTCCTCTGCTCCTGCCCTCCTGCCACATGGCAGTGTGGAGCCACCCTGAGGTGGCACCACATGTCAGTCTCTGCTCCCTCCAGAAGAAGCAGAAATTTGAATGTTCAAACTCCTCAGAGGTGGCGCCATTTGAGTGCTGCTCTGTCCTTTTGACACATGTCAGTGTGGAGCCACTCTGATGTGGCGCCACATGGCACGCTCCTACTTCTTCTAGATTCAAATCTCAAACTCCTTTTGAGGTGGCGCCATTCCAGAGCTCCCACTTGGCTTCATTTCCTTTTTTAATTTATTCAAAATAAAAATAGCCCACCATGAGGTGGCGCCATATGAGAAGCCTCAGAAAAAGCAAATTTCAAAGTTCAAACTCCCAAGCAACACCCTCTGAGGTGTCTCAAATACAAAATTCTCATTTTTATTTTTTTAAAATTCTAAATGGCATGCCTTGAGATGGCGCCACATGGAAGGCTCAGATTAAGCCTGTTTGAAATACAAAAATCTCCAAAACTGCTACAAATACAAGGGCCCACGCCCAGCTGAGGGAGGTCTCCTTTTGGATTTGGCATTTTCACTTAAATTTCCCCTAATACATGATTTTGAATTTCTGAATTCACGCCCCCTTTGGGCTTAGTTGAGAGGGTGCATTGAAGCACCAACCTTGCTCGCATCACTTCCAATTTGATCTAGGCGTGTGGATCGATTTTCGTGAACCTTCTGAAGCCCGGATCGAAGGACAAAATAAGCCGTTTGTAGCCGTTCATTTTGGGAGTTCCAAAGCTGCAAGAAAACACAAGGTGCACTTCTATTCCTATTGATTTCATTATAGTAATATCCTTACTCGATTCGTATTGTCATTTTGAAGAAAGAGCTCATCCAAGGGATGGATCGAGCTATTCTCATAAAATGACACATATCAAAAGATGCTTCTTATGCTTTCTTGATTAAATTTTTGCATTCCATCATGTTCATGCATTAAAATAAAGTTAGATTTACGTTTTATTTCATTAAAATAGCATGTTCCATGAATTTATTTGATATTTCATGCACTCAGCTTCATTTAGGTAATTCTCTGTTTTTGTTAGTCATTCCACACGTCATTCCATGTATTTATTTTTTGTTAAAAATTAAAAAAAAATCACAGTCTGCTCCCTTTGGTGTTTTTAACAATCCACAAAAAATTCGGAATGATTTGAATTTGTTTACTACATTAAAAGTTCAAAATGGTAGGTCGGGTTTTGTTACCCGGGATACGTTTTGAAAATTTACTTCTAACTTGTAAAATCAAGATCTCTCTCATATGAGATCCGATTTTCAATCCAAAAAATGTCCTGAACTCGGAATGATCTCTAGTATGTAATCTGATTTTATCAGAGTTTTCTGAATTTTTTTATGCTTGCCAAAATTCCGAGAGTTCAGGACATGTGTCAGAGCTTGATTTGGGTCTCTGAGACTTTGGATCAACTTAAGTCGATGAGTTCTCTTTGGGTATTGCTCTAAATCCAAATATTTAAATAGTGAATGTCATGTTCGGAGTGTCCTTTGTTTGCATCTGAAAATTTATGATTTTTAGAACAGTCTTAATATCAGTTTCAGATTTTCCTTGTTAGTCTTCTGTTTTGTTATATTTATCTGTTTTGTTGATTTAGGCAAGTAATGTCATAATTTTATCTTTGTTCCTGTTGATCAAATGCCAAAATCATAAAAATGAAAGTTGTTTCTGCATCTGTCAGTAGTTCATCATTTAAATATCAGAAATTTTCATGGTCGGATGCTATTTTGTATGCAATTTTACATCAGATCAGGTCAATTTTACCTCTGTCAGAGCCAAATTCCCGTTACCGAACTCACCGTAGTTCAAATCCCGAGGCTATAAAATCAAAAAGTGTCAAATTTAATGTATTTTAG